>NW_020664369.1:2135660-2293078 GCF_002925995.2 Terrapene triunguis | reverse complement strand
GGGCGGGGGGGGGGGGGGGGGGGGGCGGGGCTGCGCACTCCGGTGGATCAAAGCAAGTTCAATATAACGCGGTTTCACCTATAACACAGTAAGATTTTTTGGCTCCCGAGGACAGCATTATATCGAGGTAGAGATGTATTCATGTAATGTTTAAGAAAAGTTTTGTAAATGAGTTCCAATAGTTCCTTGATTAAGGACCCAATCTTATGGGGTTCCACAGATTATTTAGGTTAAGCTTTCTATCTACCCAATGGGACTCAGTGCTCAGTCCAGAAGATACCATCAGAGATGTTTAGTTTTGCAGTTCTCAAACTGTGAATTTGTGTCTCCAGAGGTAACATGCTTGTTAACAGCAAAAATGTTTTAGAATAAATAAATACATAGAGGTGAGAAATAACAGGCCTCAACTCTATTGTCCCTCTGCAAATTTGTGTACACGGAGTCAATCCCCTTACCTCTCACTAAAAGTTTAAAGTTTCAAAAAGTTCAATAAATAGAAGATTATTGGGGGCGGAATAGATCTGGACAAGGAGAAGAAGTCTGGAGTTAAATGTGAGAAGTGAGGGACATATGCTTGTTTTGTTAAAATATTATATGTTTGCTGTTGAAGAAAAAAATCCAGAATACTTAATGTTGTTTTAGTTAAATAAAACAATTTAAATGTGTGTCTGGTGATGTTCTCCTCCTAATGCAGCATGGCAAGAAAATCCTCCAAATATTAATGATTAACCTGTTGAATTGGAGATAGTTCACCTCCCAATGACTTCATAAATATCTGCTTCAATTACCTTTGGTAAACGAAATAACCAAACAATCATTCATTTTCTGATATAGCTGTAAAACTCATCTGAAAAGTTTCCAAAATAAATCACTGTTTAAAAATGTATAGCGTGTACCTTCTAAAAATGAAACCTCCACCTATCTCCAAATTGTGAAGAATATGTATTAAGGTTATAACAACCAAGAATGCACTTTTATGTAGAAAACCATGATTAAATCGAGTCTCCCTGACTAGTGATTTAAATCATG
The DNA here is from genome assembly GCF_002925995.2 of Terrapene triunguis. Taxonomy (NCBI): domain Eukaryota; kingdom Metazoa; phylum Chordata; order Testudines; family Emydidae; genus Terrapene; species Terrapene triunguis. Next base: position 2,292,049 of record NW_020664369.1, on the reverse strand, counting down.
ATTTAAATCAAATCCACCCTGCTGCTAAAGCACCTATTCCCTGTGCTATCTAAGTTATCAGTGTTACCCTTTCTGTTCATGCTAAATGAAACCACTTTGAAAGATCTGTGATGTTTAAGACTACAATGTCATCAGTATAGGAGGATATTCAGCTATGCCTCCTTTTTCCTTCAGATTTTACAGTTGCAATGTTCTTACCAGTATCTGACAGAGATAGCCATCTGGATGAAGATGAACTGCCTGCAACTTGTGCACACACTGTTACTCAGACCCAGAAGACACAAAATTTGAATGCTAGCTGTAATTTCAGTACCACAAATTCAGACAAGCAAACCTCCTTTTCCGTCTCTTTAAAAAACAAGCTAACTAAATACAAATATATTCATTAATGCAACATTACCTTTGAGTTTTTACATGCACAAAAACTCCTACAGCAATTGCAACGCTGTATTGGGCATGTAATATAGCCCCATTTAATCCACGTTGGTCTATACCCTTAAGATTTCAATGCCATGCAAGTCAGGTTTTCAGGCCAAGCAGTATCTAGTTTCTGAACCATACCCAGGAATTATTTGTTCATAGCTGGTGTGTGTGTGAGTGTGAGTGTGAGTGTGAGTGTGAGTGTGAGAGAGAGAGAGAGAGAGAGAGGGGGGGGGCAAAAATGCCAATACCCCTCTCCCCTTAAAAAACTGTGGAATTAACAAGATTTTGCCAACCATTACTCTGATCACTCTGCTTGTATGTTATATTTCTCCCACCCCCCTCAATCTTGTCCACTTAGTTTGTAAGTTCTGCAGGACAGAACCATCTCTTCTATATATTTGCATGATGTCTAGCACAATGGAGCCCCAGTCTGGCATTTTAGAGCTGATGCACAAACAGATTTCAGGGTTCTGAGGGCACTATTAATCAAATATACTGATTTGTTTAGACTTTTTTAGAACATGCAGCAAGGTTATATGTAATGGCTAGATAAGGAAATAGAAATAATGGGACATAGTCATGTAGATATTGATAAAATAAAGATTATGGATGTCATAAAAGGATTTTAAGCATTCACAAATATAGTTTGAGCTTTTTTCTACTATATGAATGTTCCACCATGAATGTTTCAGCCACATCAGCTGATGTGCACTGATCATATAGATATATTACCCTTTAAAAGCTCTTTGCTACGTTAAGTACAAGTTCCGTTTACTTACCTCAAGAACATTTAGCTGATCCAACACATTCTACATTTATAAAGGATTTTTCTATTTTTATTATACCCAGGCGTGAATTCCTAGGTCCTTATGAATACAGATTTTATTTTTATATCTCTCTACGTCCATCTACATTGCATGTGGTTACACAAAATTTATTTCAGAAAGGGAGACATTCACAATCTTCAATTTTTCTGTTTGCTTGCACAACAAAAGGGGAAAGTTTTTAAAGTAATATCTCCTGTCAAAGTATTCTGTGAAGGCCCTTGACTCTGATATTCACTTTCACTCTATCCAAAGGAGCTCGTATTTGTTATTCTTCCAGGAAAGGCCCCTCTTTTTAACCAGGAATTCAGGCCTCAATCTCGCAACCCTTATTCATGAGGCCAGTTCTGTTGAAGTCAATGGAACTATGCATGTAGGTAAGGGCTACAGGATCAGGCCTGGGTGGAGAGATTGCAGGCTGTTATTGTATTTTATAGAAGTGATGTTGTTTATCTTGTGAGCAGCTGGTTATTAAGGGTGTTGAGCAGTTTTGTTGTATTTACTGGGAATCTTAATATTACGTCAGAGCATGCACAGCAAATGCACCTGGCTACACTTTTACAAACTGAAAGAACAGGAAAAAGAGTGTGGAGATGGAGGAGAAAGAGGAAAGAAGGAAGGAGAAAATGTAAAGGGAAGAAAGGGCAGGAGACTAAAGTGGGGAAGGAAGAGGGAGAGAAATGAGAGGGAAAAGGAGGTGAGAGGGAGGAGGAAACAATGGGGAGAATGGTGGGAAGAAGGAGAGAGAGGCAGAGAACTGACGGAGAAAAAATGCACAAAGATAGGTGAAAACAGAGAAGGATGGTAGGGAGAAAACAAATGAAAAGTGGAAAGCAAACTCTGCCAAAATATAAAAAAGGGGTGGGAAACAATAGAGAGGAGAGGGAGGAAGGAAGCTGGATATAAACCAGGGTAAGATACAGCTGCAATGCCTTCTGAAGTTAAAGTATAACTCCCCTGCCTCTGCTAAAAACAGAGGGGAACTCCTCCCCCTCTTCCTGACTTAGGGGAGCACTGCTCCCCACTCTTCCTCAGCTGGTGGGTCAAGTGCTCCCCTTCCTGCTTCAATGTCCTTTACTCACTGACTGCCAGGATGTAGCATGACATGACATGGGGAAGAAAAGGGGGTTCATTACAAATACACCACAAATGGGAACTCCTTCCCATAAAGGTTGGAAACTACTTGCATAGGGACTGATCAGAGTGATATTAAGCAGCTCCAGAGGGAGCTTCACGCATTCAGCTGGCCTGAGGCTGCAGTAGCAATGAAGATTTGCCTACGGAAAGGTCAGATGTTGCTGCTTGAGGGATGTCCCTTGTCAGGCAGAAGCTATTGCTGCTTGGGAAAGAGAAAGGAGAAGGAAGAGAAACTATGTTCTCAGTATGAATGACTGGCAAAGCCCACAATTCCCCTTGGCCAGACAGACATTTTGATTCTGTCAGGTGCAGTGACAGCACACTGGGATGAAGGCTTGTGTGTGTATAAGAACAAATCTACACACAAAGTCCCTTTTCTGAAAAGCAAAATAGATGGTATATTTTAGAATCAGAATTGAATGCTGAATATCAAATATATCCCAGTAGATAAGTTAGTAACTCAGACCATTTTATAGCACTAAAGAAACAAACATTTGTCTCAGAAACGAAACCAACAAGACCTTACCTACATTTAGACCTATTTTCTCAGAACCCTTCGCCACTAGTGCAGCTCCACCACTGTAGCAAACAATGAGAGCACCAGAGTTAATAGTCATTAGTGGCTGCTGTTGTTTTAGCCACCAGGTAACCTACCTGTTTGGAGCAGCAGTGAACAACAAGGTGGTCAAAAAGCGGTCTACACTACCCCTTCCACTATTGCAACTGAATCAGTGGTAGCAATGGCAGGAAATTTTAAGGAAATGGGTCTAGTACAGAGAGCCTAAAAGTACAGCAGTATTTTTAGTCCTCTTTAAAATACATACTGCTCATTTTAGACTAAGCTAGTTTTGTTCACACGTCTCTTCTAGCCAATAGTGGAAACATTTAATAAGAAGACTGCAGAACAGCTCGCTGCAAAATGCATCACAATACATGAGGATTTCAGGTTCCAAATGCCTTTAGAAGTGTCTATACATTTTAAGGTTCAATGGTTTATGAATATCAATTTATCAAGTTATAAAGGTGTAGATTCTCTCTCAAGGTGCCTGAATATTAGAGTATTACTTTCTCCTTCAGTGAACAGTTCAATATCCCATTGCACATCGGTCATGATCACTATTGGACAGGATCGTCATGTATATGCCAAAAATAAAAGCTGTTCAGCCCCTCAATATTTCAGTAGGTTTGGTATTGATGGAAGCTGAACTTCGCATGATTTATTATGAAGACATAAACCAAGCTATAGTACAAATTAAATTATGATTTTTTTTTTTAGGAAGCAGTTGGCAGAGGTTTTATGCTCATATCTATATCTTTCTGGTTTATTAAATATATTTGGAGTCTGTTGTACATTTGGCAATCTATTTTAAATCATTTTAGCTTATTTGTCTAAATTAGAAGCATGTAAGAAACCGTCAATAATCTGTCCAATCAGCACCATTAAATATTTTAATGTGGGTTTGTGGTAACATAGCTCATAATTGCTCATTGCTAATATGTCAAGTTCAAAGTTTTATTTAAAGCAGGTACTGTAAAAGGGTCTACTTTCATAATCTAATAGCATACCAGCAAAAAAATCAGAGTACTATTTTGGCCCTGTTTACTGCACTATATGAGCACCACTGAATAAGGGAAGTGCCACTATCCCATTTTACAGTGAATTGAGGCAAGGAGAGAGTAAGTGACTTGCCCAAGGTCTCACAGGAAATTTGTGGCAAAAGCCAGGACAGGTGACCTAAACATTGTCTAGTTCTCCTTTTACTGCCACCAGTTAAGAAACAGTAAGGCCAGGTCTACACTAAAAAAAGTCAAGTTGACTCAGCTATGTCACCCAGCCATGTCACTCCACACCCCCGAGTGACATCGTTAAATCAATGTAATCCCCAGTGTATACAGCAGTAGGTCAACAGAAGAATTGTTGGGCAGTTGGATTAACTACAGTGACAGGGAACCCCTCCTGTCACTATCTACGTGGAAGCACTGTAGCTGTGCTGCTGTAGCAGTTGAAGTGTAGAGACATAGCTTAAATTTTCAACATTGATTCATTTTTATGAAGTGCCAAAATGTACACCACAGAAACTTAATTTTAAAAACACAAACAGCTCAGAATCAGTTGTTCTTCTCTACGTTACTTGTCAAGACCTGAGCCTGAAGTTGGGCATTTCTCCTGCAAAAGAGGTCACAAACATCTTAAGCAGTATAAAGAATTCAGGTTTTTTTTAAAAAGGTGTTTGTGATACATAATTGTCACGGGTTCTTGTTGAAGATCAATTGACTTTTAAAAAGGTGATTTGCAAATTGGCTTGGCAAAAATGCATTAACTTAATTATATACTGAATGCCCCCAAAGGCAAGTCCAAATAGGGACACTGAGTATACAGCTGATTTTAAAGGGTTTTTTCCCCTTTTATATATATTGCCATTAATATTGCTTTCTGTAATTCTGAGTATATCACATTTAATTCCAATATAATTAATGGGCAATACAGAGTCAATTTAACTTAATTCACAGCTCAGAGATTTAAAGGTAGTTTACAAATATGCATGCTTCCCTCTCTCTCTCACCCCAAAAATCCCTTTCAGAATTATATTCTGAATGCCCCATTCTGAGAGAAGCAATCTGCAGGTTTGTAATTTTAAAACATCCTTTGGATAGAGAAAAACAAAGGCCACATTGCCATGGATCAGTAGCTTTGAACTCCCTCTCCTGATACATTCTGCTGATGATCTAACATCTGCCACTGAACACTGTGGATAACGTATCTTGCCATTAAGGGTTTAATTTTCAGGTCCTTCAGACTGTTTACTTAGCACACTGTTGGAAAAATCTGTACAGATTTTAAATGTTTTCAAAAATAGCATTTTTTCTAAACATTTACAAAACAGTACATTGTTCTAAAAATAGCTGTGTTACTTCTAGATACAGAATCCACTTTTCAGAGTACTTTCCAGTATAAAGCCACCAGCAGAATGTATATTGCAACATTCCTCCAAAAGGAATTGGGCAACCTAGACTTCACAAACCTGAAAAGCTAAAAACAAAGCCACATACATTCTAGATAATATATCTGCTGCTTGGCTCTCTTATTACAGTTATTTGGGGCATTCAACACAGAATTCCAAGCTGTGGAGTTCTTTTAATATGCATTTGCAGAGGGCAAAAGATACAATTAAAGGGTCTGAATCTGCAAAAACTTAGGCTATGTCTACACTAGCGAGTTTACAGCTGCACTGCTGTAAGATCTCTCGTGTAGCCGCTCTATGCCAACAGGAGAGAGGTCTCCCGTCAACGTAATTAAATCACCCCCAACAAGCAGCGGTAGCTATATCAGTGCTGTGCATTCTACCACTCATGCCAGCATAACTTGTCACTCGGGCGTGTTTTTTTCACACCCCTGAGATACAGAAGTTTTGCCAACATAAATGGTAGTGGAGACATGGCCTTACTGGTTATATTACTTACTAATGGATATAGTAGCATTGAAGCTAATGGAGCTATTCACGATAGTAAACACTATACTGGGTAGTGTCTGCAGATGAGGCCCTAGTTTTACCAAAGTTTGTTTCACCTTACTAATACTAAAAAGTAATAGGAATTCCCTGCAGCTCCTCATACAAATTCAACCCTAAAATACATTTTCCATCAATTTTAAAGGTAATCTGCAAAGGATTTTGAGAGAGTTAGGCTTGTGCCTTTTCTTGGTTTATTTTATATGAAGAAGGCCTGATAGCTTTCCCCCACCAAAAAAAGTGTTCCCCAACTTATCTTTTAATTTAAAAACAAAGGATTTAAGACTTGTCTTTTTTATTTTTTAATGTTGCTGAAGGATCTTTTGAAGGTCTCAGAACATGGACATTATGAGCTCTCAACTTAACTGAAGGGGCAAGATATAAAGTTGCTAACAAACATTCTTTGTTCAAAATGTTAATTCAACATTCTAGTTTAATAGGTGTTAAACCCCAAAGTGTTGTTAAAAGGTATCCTTTCGCAACTGGCCTAATCTACACTTACAAATGTACAGTGTAAAATAGGTTGTAATTATGCTGGTTTGGGGGTGTGAATTTTTTGCTGACAGTTACACTGGGATAAAGGTACCTTATGTTGGTATAGTTTATTTCAGTTCCTGAACTGGAATAAACCATACCAGTATAAGCTTTTTAATATCTGTATAACTGCAGCCACACATGGGGTTGGAGGGAGGGGAGTTGTTGACACTAACTCTACTGGTAGGTACTAAAGCCCTAAGTCTTTGGGCTCCTTGATTTGTGAAGTCATAATTCACCAATTTATGTAGGTACCATAAAGTCTTCCAGGGAATACAAGACCTAAATTTCTAATGTGGGGGAGGGGAGGGGGGAGAAGATAGAAACAGCCTCCATCACTTTTCTGAGGTGGGGTAGAGGAATTGGTAAGGAAGGGAACTTTTAGACCATTTTTCTTCGCAGGTCACCTTTAACAGCCAATTGTGATAATAATGTCAGTATCACATTATGAATGAATGTATCCAGTGTATTATCCATGACTGAACTGTATTGTCTAATTAAAGCCTGTTTGTACACTCTCCAAGCAGAGATTACATTCAATAAATATTGGTAATTAAAAAAGTCTTTACCTGTGTCAGAAGTACATCATGGTTGTTGAAGAACCACATTCCAAAAAGGATAAGCAGACACATGGGTGAGAAAAGGGAGAAAGGAGGGGAGGGGAAAAAAGTAAAAACAAATTATAACTACAATATCTAAGATGCACAACAGCATATACAAGTTTAACATTCAGTCCAATTCCAAACTTAATTATACATTAATTGAAAACAGGTTGCACATTTTATATCTAGGAATAAAGAGATACAGTGTAGGATGACCAGACATCCCGATATCCACCGGCAGCACTGCGGTTTTTTTCTTTTTTTTTGGCTCAGCCGGGGCAGGACTCGGCTTTTTTTTTTTTTTGCTCTGCCGGCGGGCACCCCTTCCTCCCCCACCCCCCCACATGTCCCGATATTTTCTTCCCCTCATCTGGTCACCCTAATACAGTGACACTGATATACTAATATACAACTGCTTTTTTATGAACAAAATAAATCATGCATTTTTCACTAATTAAATTTCAACATAAATGCTCTATAATCAGCTAAGGATGACCCTCAGATATGCAAATACATTAGGTCAATTTAGAAAACACATCTGCTGAGAATCTTATTTGAAAAAACATGTATGTTGAATACTAAATCACAAAGCAAATGCTCCAACAAAATCCACTCATTCCAAACTAAACCAGTGCTACATCTGACCTGAGTACTTTATAACGGGTGTTCCTGAGTTTTTCATAATGAGGGCCATTCCTTAACAGAGAAAGTCTTAGGAAAACTACCTCTTGTCTGTGATCAAGTAATAGCCTTGTGATACATATCGATTACATGGAAAAAAGTGTTTAGAAAGGAGAAAAGAACCAAACACTGCATATGATTTCCAGCCACTTGCCTTCTCCTTGTATATGATGCCCAGATATCCAGTCCTCTTCTTTTCCTGCTTCTCTGAACATTGCTGCTCTGTTGGCTGGCAGCACCAGTCTCACTAACAACACTATTTCCTCTACTCCTCTTATGTTGCAATAGCCTCTAAGTAGAGACAGATAAGCTGGGATCTCCTACTTTCCAGCTCCTTTCAGAGTATCCTAGGCTCTTCTTCACAATAAAGAACGTGAGCACTTGTCACAGTATTTGGACACAAGGAGGAGAGCCAGCCTTATGTGGTCAACCAGGTCTTCATGCACTACCAAAGAGCGTTACAGGGACTATCAGTGGACCACATACCATACTGCTGGTTAATAGAGAATGCGGAGTTAAAAGAACTGCATATTGATGCTCAAGACAAACTGATCTTTTGAATTTCAAGCATATTTCAATTTACAAAATCATCTACACAAGTTCCAGGCTCTCACACAAACCAAACTTAAAAAACAAAAACAAATTGACCAAATTCAAAAGTTCTAATCCCCTGGCACCAACCCGCCCCCTCACTCTGCCACAAAAAAAAAAAAAAACCCACCCAAAAACCCTGAAACCTAAATCAACTTCCTATTCTTAACCCATCCACTTCCATTCACATCAGTCCTTTGTAAAAAAGCCAGAATGGGAATATATTGTCAAGTGGCTCTGAAACCTGTTCTAAAAGAAAAAGCTGCATGAAGTAGGGAATTTTAACTGCTCTAGACAGAAGCCAAAGACATATTTATGTTTAACTTTTGGAGATGCATCTTGCATCTGGGTCCAGGATATTGTGGACAAAGAAAAATATATTAACAGGTTGAAGTTTCTTCATAAAGCTTGGTAGAACATCTCAGGGTTAAGATTAACTTTTGTATGGCATGCTGAAATTCAGTTAAACCTGGTCAAACATTCTCCATCAAAATGAGTGTGATAGGAAACATCTTTTCAAAAAATCAGAAGGGATCAAAAAAGTACAGGAGATTTGTTGAAAAATAATGGTTTTTCAATTAAACCCTGAAAAATGAGAAAAAAAAATCAGTGAAATAAACTGTTTATTTAATTTTTTAATGGGGGTAGTGGGAGGGGAATCATTTCCTCACCAGCTCTAATTATTGTCTTCACTGTAGTCAGCAACCTTGCACATATAGATGCAAACAGCTATCAACATTAAGGATTGAGAAGTCAAGCCCACAAGAGTCACAAAATTCCAAAAGTTAAAATCTCTCCCACAACATTAAAACTGTTTCACATTGCATATCCTGTATATTTGTATCCTGCATACTATACGGATTACTATGGCTTGCATTAGACAAGTAAAGCAGGAGAAGGTATACAAGTGCACCATACCTAGCCCCTGCTCAAATCTATTTGCCTTAGAGGGCTATTATAGGACTTCTACAATTGTGTAACCTTCTCATTTTCGGATTTTTTTCAGGAAAGTGTTCATAGAGAGAATTAAGGAAGGGTGTATAGGACCCCTCCCATGCCTGCACCCTCCAAAAAACTGGAGAAGTGTACTTTGTCATCACTCTAGTCTTCCTTTGCTCAGCATATAAATCCTTGTTCAGAGACAGAGAAAACAGTTATATGTCCCAAGCATTTCCCAACTCGTGAAAGATTTGACTCACCACTCACTGATCCTAACACCATTTGTTTATTACTCATTGACTCAGCCTATCTATAACTGGACTTTCCTTCCCGTTAAGAGGCCATACGAATGCCTTGTTATCTTCTATGTTGTCTTGGGCTCTTAATAGGGGAAGGAAGGCTTTTTGCCTAAGCTGTCTCTAGAAAGAATCCTATGTAGGCCAACTACTTCCAAATGAAGAACCTGGGATTTGGGTACACCAATAAATTAACAGTGCTTCCAGAACCTTGGGAGCAACACACAAGTCTGCTAATAAGTCAAGTGTTTCAAATCTACTTTTTCACCCTGGAGGTAGACGCCTTCTTAGATTTAAGCAGGAAATCTACTGGTTCCCGAGAGTGAATACAGCATTGAGCGTTTATAATTTTAGATTCTACGCCAACAATTTCAGCCTTTAGAGACTGGATAATTTAGAGGGCCTGGCAGAGGAGACTGTGTCCAAGTTATGAAGGTACTAACTTATAAACAAACACTACTGCTAGTTGTGGGAAGCAAGACCTTCAGAGTCAAACAGGTATGATCAAAATGGTGACATTTTCATCCTGGATTCTTCTGGTTATCATCAGTAAGTGTGGAAAAGGGAGATATTTATACTCTCCTTCTTTCTACTCCACTCATACTGCCTCTTGCCAACCATCTCCCTCTCACTTTGTTCAAAACCCTTTCCTTCTAACTGTACCACCTCCTCACTCTCTACCCAGCATCTGGTCAACTTTTTAAACGCAAAATTGATGGGATCCACCCTTTACACTATCCTCCTGTTCCTTTTTCACGATGTCAAATCAGCTAGCTAATGATTAGCCTGTGTGACAGTCAGACTGATTTTAAAAATATTTGCCATGATTCAGAACCATCGCCTTGCACATGCAACTTACCTAGGTAACAGAGTGAGGTTATTACTGCTCCTCATTTCCAGCCCACTTGCCTCTTATAGTTACTCACATTTTATTTCAAATTAGACTAGCTTCTTTGGGGAAGGGACTGTCTTTCCAAGCATTCAAACAGACTAAGAACAACATGACCCTGATCATGATTGCGGCAGTTGGACACCACTGCAGAATAAAATAACTGTCCTCTTTTAAATCCCGTATTCTATTCTTAAGACTCCATCCGTCTACCTTAAAATCTCTATTTCTGAACTTGGCCTTCATCCCCTCACCCCTCAATCTACCTTCTGCCTCCCTCTTCTTCCCCTTCCTGTCTCTTATCAATATCCTCTTGGGCTCCTTCCCCCTCTGTATAAGTGTGTTACTAGCATTACTTAACGCTCCTCACCTGCTCCCCATACCATTCAAATCACACCTTTGTTGAAGCTGGATACAAGCTAAAACAAGTGGGTGGGCACAGAGACTGAAATAGCCATTCAACAAAGGGCTGCTTACTGGAAGACAAGGTTGAAATGGGAAAAGTTACATTGCTGGTTCCAGTAATGTACACGTTCTGCAGACAGAAAACTCTGGCAATCCAGGTGGTTAATCTGGCACCTTTCAGATTTTTTTAAGGGGGACAAGTTAACAAAACTGTACGTGTTAGCAATTATGAAATTATGTTAGCATACAGGCAATTATGAAAAATATACTTTTAGCACTGAGTTTTCACGCATAGTCAGCACCCATTTAGGCAACTAGATAAATGCTCACTGGCTTCCACTGATCTCAAAAGGAGTTGCGGGATGCTCAGATCTTTAGACAATTAAAGAAGTGGCTAGGTTTTCAAATGGGAATGATTTTGAAAATCTGGCCGTAAAAGTAATTTATGTTTCACCATTTTTTGACTTTTAATATTCCATTCATCTTGGGCAAACTGGTTAGTATCTAGACAGTTTCACTTTGGTTCTCACACAATGCTGTTGTGTTCACAGTGCAGCAGGGGAATATGTTTTTAAAACCTTTTTATTGGAATTTAAAAGGTATTCCATAAAAACCACTTTTATTCTATTGTGTGTGTTTTTAAAGCAATTAGCTAATGAGTTGTAACATGTGTTTGTACCCAAAACCGCCTTCATGCACCAGTTACATTCCTTTTTATAATATACTTTTTATATTGTGTAACAGTTCAGTTGCCAATAAAATATTCACATCTGTTTATAACACAAAACATTCATGCATGCAAATTATCCATATGTTGAAGAAATGAACACGTCTCTAAGGATCCAAAAATGAAAATCTTTGCAATTTTTATTCCTCCACTTCTGCATTAATTTGACTTTATAACAAGGTAAAACTGCCACTGCTATCAGGGAAGCACACACAGTAATAGGGAAGGTAAAACAGCAATGCAGTATTTTAAGACCAATTACTGTCAGGCTGTGTGGATATGTTTGAAAAAGTGAAGAGACTGAGGGGTAACACACATTTTAAAAAGCTCCCTTTAGAGCATAATGGAAAAAAAAGTGACTCAGAAGCTGCCACACGGCTGCACGTGAGGATTATGTAACACCTGGATAATCAGCCAATCAGATTCCCAGGCAGGCTGAACCCTTCTAAAGATCTACAATTCTGTTTCTAAAAAATGCTTCTTACTCTGGAATTGACTTTTAAGATTACACTGAGGTAGAAGCCTCTTTATTTAAATTAACTGAAGCCATGGCTCTCACTATGTATATTTCAGTGCACTATTGTTAATGGCATCACAAGGTTACCTCTGTTTGTGTTATGGTGCGTCCCATTCACAGTAAGTTCAGAATAGCATTACTCAGCTTTACTTAATAATATTATTGCCTAAAGCAGACCTGCTCACAATATGCACTGGTACGGATAGAATCATTTACCCACTCTTCCTCCGGACAGCATAGTATTTTGGAAGGTAGCTTCAATATGTTAATATTCCATTGCAACAGCAATTAAGGCAACACTATATTCATTAGAAGTACAACTAACCTCTCAGGAGCAGAAATGTATTAACTGTTTAGTTCTAATATACCACATTAAAAATTAATCAGCGATGGAGAATCATCCAAGTTTAGTTTACCATGGGGTGTTTGGATGATTCTCCATCGCTGATTAATTTTTAAATGAAGATAGGATGTTTTCCTAAAAGATCTGCTCTAGGAATTATTTTGGGGAAGTTCTATGGCCCGTGTTACACAGCAGGTAAGACTTGACAATCACAATTGTCTATTCTGTCCTTGGAATCTGTGTATCTATTAATATCTAATAAACCAAATTTATTTTTAATGTGTCCTTAAAGAGTTGCTGATGTTTTCTGGAGTATTTGTTTCCTCTAAGCAGAAGCCTTGTCAGACAAGGTAACACCCCATGGTAAATTGTTCCAATGGTTAATTACACTCACTGTTAAAATTGTACGCCTTATTTCCAGTCTGTAATGGTAATACTTGCCTATAAATAAGCCATAAAGATTTAGTACCCCAAACATATTAGCGCCTGCAAAGGATTCAGTATTCAGTTATATCAATACCATAATACAATCCTGCCCCCTTGTGGTGCACTGGCAAAAAGACAATATGCTGTGATACCTTCCTGTCTAAATATACTTATAAGAATTTCTCTTCTGGATATTTAGGACCGCATTCCTCATTCATATACTGGCCATTTTATTTCCATATCCAATAGTCCAAGATGTTAAACTCCAGTATGTACAGTAGTTATAGACGCTACTGTTTAGAAAAAAATCATCTTCCACTTCCAAGCTCATTTACAATTTCATCTAGTTCAGCCAAATGTGAGAAGAACATTGTATTTACAATCTAGTACTCCCCTCGCCTGTGAGAACCCAGACCAGGGGTAGGCAAACTATGACACGCATGCCGAAGGCGGCACGCGAGCTGATTTTCAGTGGCACTCACATTGCCCGGGTCCTGGCCACAGGTCCGGGGGGCTCTGCATTTTAATTTAATTTTAAATGAAGCTTCTTAAACATTTTAAAAACCTTATTTACTTTACATACAACAGCTTAGTTATATATTATAGACTTATAGAAAGAGACCCTCTAAAAACGTTAAAATATATTACTGGCACGAGAAACCTTAAATTAGAGAGTGAATAAATGAAGACTCGGCACACCACTTCTGAAAGGTTGCTGACCCCTGACCCAGACAATAACTTACATGTGTTAGGGTATGTCTACACTACAGGATTAATCCGAATTTAGATAATTCGAATTTGGGAAACAGGTTGTATAAATTCGATTGTGCGCGGCCACACTAAGCACCTTAATTCGGTTTTAAACCACATTAATTCGGTGGTGTGCGGCCACACTACCCCATTAACTTAAATACAGTAATTCGGTGGTGTGCGTCCACACTAACCCTAATTCGAATTAACAAAATCGATTTAGGCTCTACTCCGTTCGTCGAGGTGGAGTACAGAAATCGATTTAAAGGGCCCTTTAATTCGAATTAACTGGCTCTGTAGTGTGGACGGGTGAAGGGTTAATTCGGATTAAGGCAGCTAAATCCGAATTAAAGTCCTAGTGTAGACCAGGCCTTACACTAAACTGTTCTTACCTTTATTGGGTTAAACCCAGTTGCAAACATTTCACTGGCCACTAGGTAGCACTACTTGATAAGTTTAAACAGAGACAAGCCATGGAAAACAACTGCATTATTGGCAAAAAGAACAGGAGTAATTGTGGCACTTTAGAGACTAACAAAAGTGCCACAAGTAATCCTGTTCTTTTTGCGGATACAGACTAACACGGCTGCTACTCTGAAAACTGCATTATTACAATTCAGTTTAGGTTTGAGTCTTTAAAAACATTTCTTAACCCTCAAAATTATCATTGCATTCTAACAATGTATAACTGGAACTTCTCTCTAATCCCAAACTTCACACAGTCCCCCTCTGCTCCTTCAAATACTTCTTTTTCCCATTGTCTCTTCAACCACCACCTATTGTCTCAATTAATTTCTTCTACATTAAAAATAAAGAACCATATAAAAAAAAGTACCATCATATGCAAGCAAACAACATAAAATTAAGGCAACCTCTTCCGCTTGCCTGATGTCATCTCTTCAGCATACTGTTGTGTCGGATTATGAACTCCTTGCAAAATGTGTTGTACCTTCACTCTTAGGGGCCAATAATGCCTGGCCCTTATGCAGGTAAGCAGAAAAGGGAAGGTCACAAAATAAACCTCTTCTCCCCTTCGCAAGTCCCACATAAGGGCCATGCAGATTCACGAAATCATTTGGCCAGCCACTTGCATGCTTGCAAATGCAATTAGTAAAAAAAATACATTCTTGCAATAAAAAGTGTTGCCAGGTCCCCTTGAAACACAATTGATGGCACTCTGGAGGAAAAACTGCAACTCACTGGTCCTTTTGACGTGTCTGTTACCAGCAAGGCAGTCTTGATTGTCTACAAGGCCTCCAGCATTGAACCATGCATTTCCTTCCCCCTACTCTTCCCTCACCGTATTTATTCCAAATTGCAGAGTAAACCAAACAAAAAAACTCCCCAAAGTAGTATCGCCCCAACCAAAAACTCTAAGAACAACAAGAGGATAAAAGTGGGTTGTACAGAGAAAGCACAAACAGTCAGTAGTCTCTCTTCAATAATCAGTTTGAGATAGGTGGTGACTCCCAGTCAGGATGCAATAATGTTCCCATAAAAAGGAGATTATCTTTGGAGAATAGTTAGCAATATATCCCTGTGTATTAGCTCTGAAAAAAACCTGGTTTTGAGCCAGAATTGTCTTGTTCTCTCTCCCCAAATAAACAACATATGAAACCTGTGTATGCACAGTACAGATCTGATTAAATTCCCACCCTTGGGATAAGCAGAAGCAGCAATTACTGCTTTACTTGCCCAAAGTCTGCTTTGAGAATCTGCTTTTGTTTTTGAATGGAGGCAGAAAGACAGTGATGTGTAACAGACTCAGAACACATGACTTCTTTCTGAATAGAATTAATCTCTCAAACTCATCATCAAATAAGAGAGAGCATCAATTAACAGGATAAGTCAAACTCTAAACAACTAAATCAAGTTAAAACAAAAAGCAAGGTACCAAAAGGCAATTGGAGTAACTTATTGGAATAAGAGGAAAGTGTCAACAATCACTGAAAAAAGAATCCACATGTAAGCTTGACAGGTGTATCTCAGCACAATAAAAGATTGCATTTTCCCTTCAAAATAGTTAAATGGCAAAAGGACTATGTATCAAAATCATTTTCCTCTCCATCCGAAAGCCAATCTCACTTTGCTTATTTCCATGTACTGAGTAGGCTCTCACATTAATTGGATTACCAGTTTCCTACCAGTACATTTGAGACGAATCACCTACAATGGTTGATTAAGTTTACCTTTTCCAAGATTCAATCCCCAGGAGGCCATTAACTCATTCTAGAGCAAACATGATCATACATATCCATGATTTTGCAGTTTCCTCTAATAAGTGTTTACTGGTTGACTAGATCTTCCTATCCTTTTCTGTCAGGTCTCACAAGGCACCACAAATAGTAAGTATGAACCTTTAACCTGCTGGTCTATTTAAAACAACAGGATCTCTCTCCTACTGAATTATCCCAATGAGTAATTACAATTATCTTTAAATAAGTTATTAAGGGAGTCAAATGCTTTGGATTTGAATCCCAAACAATGGCTGCTTGCATGACTAGGAATGCTTCAATATAGAGGGATGGAATGATTCACTGGAGAGTATGGGTACAAAACTGATTGACAGTGCAGTGTGTCTAAAGAGCCATATTTTGTTAAATGGAAGTTTAATACATTTAGTAGTTTATAATTATAACTATCTCTATACAAGTCATTCAGTTAGTATTTAAAAACCAGTTTTCATTATTTTTATTTTGTTTCTAAAATTTCCAATATTTGTGAAGAAATTACATTAGAAGTATGAAAATATAATAGCTTTCGCTAATGTTTTAAAAAAAGTTTTCACTTTTCCTGTTGGTCAGTTTTTCTTCCCCTTCTCACATGGCAAACACTGACTGTTTTCCCTGCCCTACTCAGCAGGTCCCCGTCCTCCCCACTAAGCACCAGTCAACTTGGCAAAGAATTATTCCTTGCTTGCCAAAAGCATCACTAATATAAAAGTGGTGCCAGCATACTTTTGTTAGTAAATTTGTGCTCCTTCTGAAAAGGCAGAACAAACATATTGCCAGGTCAAGCATTAATGGAAACTACTATTTTGCTCAGCCTAGCAGTATGGAAGTTTACAAGACAAGAACCAGTTACACCACAAATAAGCGGTAAAAAGGAAGGCTGCTCACCTCTAACTTAATTTCTCCAACTACATTGCCTCTGCAGACTCAATATCCTTGGAAGACCACAACTCACAAATCCCCAAGGAGTGGGGACACAGCAGAAGCAATCTCAGAAGGAGAATTAGCACTTCAGAGATGCCTGCTGGAAAAACTATGAACTTAGTCCTGGAACGTGACATCTTGATGAAAACTGATGTCATCTGTGACATTAGGGACTCAATGGGCAAGACAGTAAACCATTCTACAAATCTTATTTAATAATGGTTTAACCATCATAAAATGTAAAACTAGAGTTTGAATCTTTTGTAATTCCCATCTAGAGATTTTTTTTTTCTATTAGCGTATTTAATACAGCACATTTGCTGAGAGTTTCCTGATCTGTATGGTTTTACAAATCAAAAAAAACCTGTATTTGATTACTTCAGCAAGTGGCCTTAACTTCCCTGGTTACTTCCACAAGAGTAGTCAAGTGCTTGTTAATTTCTAGTCATTTAGAAAATCCAAGGGAACTAGTCTGATAATGAACCTCGATTAGAGGATGTGGAATTGTAAGCGCTTCTGAAGGGAAGCAATATTAAAGCACAGATGTTTTTCTATCATTTTCAGGTTAATAGGGAAATAAAACAGGTCAACCAAGGTTTGAAAGACTGCCTGACTAGATTAGAAGCCTTTGAAATAATGTACAACATGGCTACCAAGCAGTCAGGTGCACAATCATCCGCATCTCCAATGGAACGGTTGCATGGAAAGAGTAGGTAGAGGAAGAGAGATTGATGTTCACAAAAAGCTAGATACGATAAAGAATGTACAACACAGATCAGTAGAAAGTCTACATGCCACAATTTTAAACCAGCTGGATAGGAGTACACAGATAAATGATGTAATGTTTATTTGAAATCTGCAGTCCAGATTTATAAAGAAGGGAAAAATCTTTGTTTAGTGACTCATTGCAAACTATGGAACAGCTAGTATATCCTTATGCGTTACTATACTAATGTGACTGTTTGGAATACAACCATGGTTGTTTGTTAGATCATCCTGGAATACAAAAGCATATTCATCTTCCACACATACATTATATAAACGCTTCTATCAACATCAGGCATTAGCAATTGCATGGTACAGCCTTAAACTGCAATCTCTATGTGACCAGTTTTGAAAAGTTTGTAGAGTCCCTTCCAACTTAAATGATCCCAATAAAATAGCACTTGGATCTACAGATGGTTCATCAAAGTAAAACTTATACAGACACAAAAGTCAGAGCTATTTCATCATCAAATAGAATGTATTATAATTATTGTCCAAAAAAACACACTCTAAACTACAACTATTACTACTAAAGACCAGGATATCAGTTCATGGCAGTAACATCCAAACACTGTATTTCTCCAAATAACGTTTGAAACTTTTTGAATTAGTTCAAAGTTTATAAAGCTTTAAGAAAGAAGAAAATCAAACAAGAAACTCAGGAAGGAAAAAATATCATTTATTATAATTTCTCACCAATATCCTGTCTGCAGTACAAAACTGACCATGTAGATGGGGCTTTGTTTCGTGGTTGTCCCAGCCAGTTACAACACAGTTCCATCTTGCCGTATAAATTGAACTAAATCCCATCCCCAAATCACTCTAAAGACAGCCTTCTCTGAATATTGTTCTAGGCTGTAGCATGATTTGAGGATACAACTACAACATAATTCAATCCCGTCTATACTATATGTTTAAACAATGGTTGGAGACAACTGCATTTTCACTGGACCTGCTGTAACTGGATTTTATAGTGTTGACAAGATATGAAAACATTTGCTCAAACTGGAAGAATCTCATCTACTTTACAGGGGAACTAAGTGATTCAGAATATTCTTTAAACATTCCTAGAACACTGCAAATACGTTTTCAATATTGTTCTCCTGATCCTTGAAGGCCAAACCTAGTCACCCTATAAACCATTTAAAAAAAATTAATGTTCTGTACTAAGTTTGTGTAACAGATGGCTTTAGATATTAACAAGAATATTGTTCAAATTCAAATTAGGACCAAAATGTTCCAAGCAAAAATTTGCTTGTGTTTTTTCCTATAAACAGAAAAATGTATATCTAGAGGTTCTCCATCTTGGTGTTCTGACCATTACATTTTTAATATAGTTTAGTGTCTCAAACTCAAGACTGTTTCTTTGAAATTACTGGATGACATTTCATTCAAAATGCTCAGTTTATGGCTACTTAAAAACAGTTAGTAACAAAATTCATTATAGAGGGATATATTTAAAGGAAAAATTAAGTTTAAAGAATGAATGAGTAAACAAATCAAACAGAGAAGAATTAACATCTAGAAAAATATCCAGGGGGAGAAATGACCTGAACATCAGAGGAGGAAACCTAATAGAATATTACACAATCTTTAAAAGAAGGGCATAAATTATTCAGTCTAAGATGGTCTGCAAATCAGCAATAATGTCCTGAAATTAAGGAAGGAAATGTTTATTGCAGGTTGTTAGGAAGTATTTATAATAGAACCAACTGGGCAGAGAATATGAATATTAAGTTCAGCAGAGGTATCCCACTGTTGAAATGCCAGAACAAGTTACTGGGAATGATTCAGACTGGATTACCCAAAGGGACTTTTCTAGTCTATTATTTATGGGCCACACTGCAGTTATTTATCATGAACCTGCTACAAAGTTTGTTAACTGTAGTATGCAGACCAAGAGAACAGTTATTCTCCATAATCTTTCGTTAATATTGTTTTTCAGATTTTGAACCATCAGAATTTTGATTAAGTAGAGGTCACATATGAATGCAAAAAATACCATATTTTTGCAGCCCTTACTCATAGGAATTGTCAAAAGAGATCAGACCAAGGTCCATCTAGTCCACCAGTACCACGCCTCTGACAGTGGCCAAAAGCAGATGTTTCGTAGGAAGATGCAAGAACTCCGCACTAGGCAGATGTGGGACAATAGGTTAGTAACTGGGTTAAGCCCTGAAGAATGAAGTTTAATATCCCTGTCAACATTTTTGTGGTCATTAACAGCAACTCTGGATATTTTTGATAGCAACATAAATATCCAACCTCTCTTTGAATTTTGTAAATTCTTGGCCTCAACAACTTCCTTTGGCAACAAGTGCCATAGTGTAATAATCACACTGTGTGAAAATGTTTCCTCTTATCAGCTTTGAATTTGCCATTTTTTAAATTGTTTTGAATAGTTCCTTGTTCTTATGCCACGAGACAGGAAGAACAGAAGTTCCTGATTTGCCTTTTAAGTTATGGAAACAAAAAAATTGTGATATTTTAATCTTTTTCTAATGCCAAAGAATTGTACTCAACACTGAACTCTGATACCTAGGGCCCAACACAAATATAAAATTTATATCTGCATCCTATCTGTGATCTGCAAACATGGTCCACAGGTATAAAGTGGATATCCGCAGATTTGCAGACACCTACTGGATAGTAGGATTGGGGCACATTAGAATGTTTATGATAAACAGATGCTTGCTAAAATTATGAACAACCCAAAGATAAGGAGTCATCTGAAAATGGCAGCTATAAACTCAGATTCTAAACCACCACACACATTCTGCTCATGGTCAAACAATTGTTCTCAACATTTTTTGTATCTGGGCCCCAAAAGCACATATAGGCATCCCAAACAATTCTCACAATCCTGGCTGCCACAGAGTCCTGGGAGATGGGGTTACAGCAAAGAACCTTGGTTGTTCTGACACAAAAGAAACCAAGTGAAAGAAGCTGGTTGGGGTGTGGGGGGAGGGTGTCTGGACATGAGGCTTCTGCACCACCAACAAAAATAAGAAGAATCTTACTATTGTTAAAACTAGAAGAGAAGACTCAATCTTGGTGTGGCAAAGGGAAGTTTCATATATTTATTCCTTTGAATCTTATACCATTTAAGAGAAGCTTTACTTGAATCCATTCTTCTCAGGTAATAGCCATTCAGAATCAACTTTTCCCCCCAAAAGATTGATGAGCTACATAAAGAGCTTTCCCATTATGTTTGTCCATCTTAAGGACAAGTCTGTTTCATAATTTTAATTTCTTCCATTGTCCCTGATGGCACCTATACGTCTTTCTAAATCATTAGTTAAGCGTTATACAGTATGCAATCATCATTAAAATCACTCACCAATCACTCATCTATCTCAATCAAAATATCAGTTTCATAAGTTTAGCAGCATTTCATTCTCTCTTGTATACTGTCTGTAACATGTATTAATTCTTTAACTACCTAAATCAGGCCTGCACAACTCGTAAAGCGGCGAGGGCCATATTACTCCAAAGAAAACAGCTGAGGGCCGAACCCCCCCCGGCCCTGCCGAACCCCCTCCCCGTGCCGCCCGAAACCCCCCCCCCCCCCCCCCCCCCCCCCCCTAAGCCAACCCCCCCCCCAGCGCCGCCCCCCCCACGGAAACAACCCCCCCCCCAGTGCCGCCTGCCCAGTGGGAAAAAAAACCCTCCTTCCCCAGCGCCGCCCTGCTGAAACAGCAGTATTGAACCTTGGTAATATGATATAGCTGGCCCCTAAGGTAGTATAATTAAGGTAAAAGAAAAATGTCTTTTTGCTAGAAGTAGAATAAGATCTTCCCCCCACTTTGTAATCAATTGCCCTGTTGAATGAATGAGGTGTGAATGAGGAAGGTGTGGAAGGCAGCACCTCAAGACAGCTGCAACCCTTGGAGGGGGGATGGGAGCCAGACCAGATCAGTAGAACAGGTCAGCCACCTACTCGCCGCTCGCCTACTCAACCCTCGCCACTGCCCGCTTGCTCGCCTCCTGAGCCTCCCCCAATCCCCCCGGCTCGCCTACTCACTCCCCGCCACTGCCCGCCCGCTCGCCTCCTCAGCCCCACACTGCCCCGGCTCACCTACTCAGCCCCCCTCCCCTGCCGCCGGCTCACCTGCCCCCCGCGCCACTGCCTGCCCGCTCACCTCCTCAGCCCCCCCCTCCCCTGCCACCGGCTCACCTGCCCCCCACGCCACTGCCTGCCCGCTCGCCTCCTCAGCCGCCTCCTCCCCCGCCGCCAGCTCACCTGCCCCCCTGCCACTGCCCGCCCGCTCGCCTCCTCAGCCCCCCGGCTCGCCTACTCACCCCCCGCCACTACCCGCCCACTCACCTCCTCAGTCCCGCCCCTGCTGCCTCACCTGCCCCCCCGCCATTGTCTGCCCACTTGCCTCCTCAGCCCCCCACCGCTCCAGCTTGCCTACTCACCCCCCGCCTCCTCAGCCCCCCTCCCTCACCCGCCGCTTGCCTACTCACCCCCCGCGGGCCGCACAGTGAGCCCACCTACTCACCCCCTGCGGGCCGCACAGTGAGCCCACGGGGGCCGCATGCGGCCCCCGGGCCGCATGTTGTGCAGGCCTGACCTAAATCATCTGGATATTAGAAAATATCCACCCATCATCTTTATTAAAAATATAAATTGAAAACTTTACAGAAGATCCTAGATAAAAATTGTAACAAGCAATGCACTCACAGTTTACTGTCCTAGTTTCAACAATAGAGAGGAAAATCCCTCTGGGGCAAGATACTTAAGTGCACAAATTTTGGAGGAATGGGTTTAAACATTTATAATTGTCACATTAGAATCTTATTCTACTTTTACAAACAAGGCTTTAACTAATATTTTAGTTAGTTTTGGCTTAAAACAGTTCGAAGAAGCATCGTGATTTGACCCGACTCTGACATGGATGTGGTTGCCCACCACTGCTCTAGGTGCTACCATGAAAAAAATACTTAACGATGAGAATTCTATAAGTCATATCTATAATAAGATCAATCTATAACCAAAACACAGAAAACAAACAGAATTGATTACTTAAGAAGGAACCACTTAAGCTTAATTTATCCATTTTGTTATTTGGGAACCTAATGCTAAAAAAAGGTGCATGCTCACTTACAGTCCACTTACAGAAGGTAAAGCCCAAATGTAATTTAAAAGTGTAAGTCTTCTCTATAGTACAAAAGTTCATCAGATTAATTAAATTAAAAACTTGATTTAGTTAAACTACTGCAAATGCCTAATATAGACATACTTAGATTGATTAAATCATTGCTTATATTAATCTAAACTGAGGTAAGTAAACAAGGGCTCAACTGGTTTAAGTGTGTCCACATTAGTAATTTGCACTGGTTTAAGAAGACCCATTTTCAAACTGATTTAGTCAAACTGGTACATTTTCTAGTACATAAGAACATAAGAGTGGCTACACTGGGTCAGACCAATGGTCCCATGTAGCCCAGTAGCCTATCTTTCAACAGGGTCCAATGCCCAGGTGCTTCCGAAGAAATGAACAGAATAGGCAATCCTCGAGTGATCCATCCCCTCTCGCTCATTCTCAGCTTCTGGCAAACAGAGGCTAGGGACACCCAGGACCTATCCTCCATGAATTTATTTAGTTATTTTTTTGAATCCGGTTATAGTCTTGGCCTTCACAACACCCCTGGCAACAGGTTCCACAAACTGATTGTGTTGTGTTAAGAAATACTTCCTTTTGTTTGTTTTAAACCTGCTGCCTATTAATTTCATTGGGTGACCCCTAGTTCTTGTGTTATGAGAAGGAGTAAATAACACTTCCTTATTCATTTTCTCCACACCAGTCATGCTTTCACAGACCTCAATCATATCCCCCCCTTAGTCATCTCTTTTTCCAAGCTGAAATGTCCCAGTCTTTTTAATCTCTCCTCATATGAAAGCTGTTCCATATCCCTAATCATTTTTGTTGCCCTTCTTTGTATCTTTTTCAATTCTAATATATCTTCTTTGAGATGGGGTGACCAGAACTGCATGCAGTATTCAAGGTGTGGGAGTACCATGGATTTATACAGTGGCATTATATTTTCTGTCTTCTCATCAGGGATCCTGATTTTCCACCCCCAAATAAAAATCCATTTTTCCATAATGAAAATGAAATGCTGAATATTAGTTTCCCTAGCTACCGAATACATGGGTATCAGTTGAACACAATGTTTTATTGATATACAGGAAAACTCTGTTTATCTGTGCCTCCACTATCCGGCTCTCCGTATTAACTGAACCACTAGCTGCTGGAGCCCCGGCTACCCACTGCTAACTGCCGCCTGTGCCCTGCCATTGTCAGAGCCAGATAATGGAGGATCAGATAAAACGCGGTTCCACTGTACATAGATTTAAAGCGCATTCAAAAATCAACCACAAGAGGGGGAGGTTGCGCATACTGAATAAGAGACACTGGTACTTTTAGTAAAATTTAGTTGTTAGTTAATATAGGTTTTTATTTTTTCACAAAATATAAACTAAAGAGTC
This sequence comes from Terrapene triunguis, assembly GCF_002925995.2. Classification (NCBI taxonomy): domain Eukaryota; kingdom Metazoa; phylum Chordata; order Testudines; family Emydidae; genus Terrapene; species Terrapene triunguis. The sequence continues at coordinate 2,268,040 of NW_020664369.1, read as the reverse complement.
TCTGTAAAAACACAAATTCTGTGTTTTCCTGTGAAAAACAGATTTCTAGGTTTCCTGCTTATTATCTATCCCTTTCCTAATGGTTCCTAACATGGTAATCAAAAAAGCTAACAAATGCATATTGAGTGGATGTTTTCAGAGAATTATCCACGACTCCAAGATCAGCTAATTTAGACTCCATCATTTTATATGTATAGTTGGGATTATGTTTGCCACGTGCATTACTTTGCATTTATCAACATTGAATTTCATCTGCCATTTTGTTGCCCAGTTACCCAGTTTTGTGAATCCCTTTGTAACTCTGCTTTGGACTTAACTATCTGGAGTAATTTTGTATTGTCTGCAAATTTTGCCACCTTACTGTTTACCTTTTTCCTGATTATTTATGAATATGCTGAACAGCACTGGTCCCAGTACAGATCCTTGGAGGCATAGGCACAGACTCCGTGGACGCTCCAGGGCTGTAGCACCCACAGAAAAAAAAATAGTGGTTGCTAGACACCCACTGGCAGATGTGCGGATCTGCTCCTCCCCCACCCCCAGCGCCTCCCACCCACTAGCAGACCCCACCGATCAGCTCCTCCTCCTCCCTCCCAGCAGCCGTGATCAGTTGTTCAGTGGCATGCAGAAGGTGCTAGGTGGGAGCGCGACGAACAGGGGCAGGAAGAGGTGGGGGAGGGAGCGGAACAGGGGCAGGAAGAGGCAGGGTGGGGGTGGAGCAAGGGCAAGAAGAAGTGGGGGCTTAATGGGGTGGAGCGGGGCCTGGAGCGGAGCAAGGGTCCAGCACCCCCAGGGAAATCACAAAATTGGTGCCTGAAAACTGACCATTTATTCCTACCCTTTGTTTTCTATCTTTTAATCAGTTACTGATCCATGAGAGAACCTTCCCTCTTATCCCATGATTCCCTACTTTGCTTAACAGCCTTTGGTGAAGCACCTATATCCACTGGATCACCCTTGTCGACATGGCTTGTTGATACCCTCAAAGAATTCTAATAAATTGGTGAGGCATGATTGCCTTTTACAAAAGCCATGTTGACTCTTTCCCAACAAATCATGTTCATACATTTGTCTGATAATTCTGTTCTTTACTATAGTTTCAATCAGTTTGACTGGTACTAAAGTCAGGCTTATAGGCCTGTAGTTGCCACAATTGACTCGGGAGTGTTTTCTAAAAATTGGTGTCACATTAGCTATCCTCAGTCATCTGGTGCAGAAGCTGATTTAAGTGAGGATACATACCACAGTTAGTAGCTCTCCAATTTCATATTTGAGTTCCTTCAGAACTCTTGGGTGAATCCCATCTGGCCCCGGTGACTTATTTCTGTTGAGTTTATCAGTTTGTTCCTAACCCTCCTCTATTTACACCTCACCTGAGACAATTCCTCAGATTTGTCACCTAAAAAGAATGGCTCAGGTGTGGGAACCTCCTTCTCATCCTCTGCAGTGAAGAGGGATGCAAATAATTCATTTAGCTTCTCTGCAACAGCCTTGTCCTCCTTGAGTGCTCCTTTAGCACCTTGACCATTCACAGTGGCCCCACTCATTGTTTGGCAGGCTTCCTGCTTCTGATGTATTTAAAAAATTTTTTGCTGTTAGTTTTTGAGTCTTGGGCTAATTGCTCTTCAAATTCTTTTTTGGCCTACCTAATTTTACTTTTACACATGACTTGCCAGAGTTTATGCTCCTTTCTATTTTCCTCAGTAGGATTGATCTTCCAATTTTTAAAGGATGCCTTTTCATCTCTAACCACTTCTTTTACTTTGTTGTTTAGCCATGGTGGCACTATTTTGGTCCTCTTACTACATTTTTTTTTAATTTGGGGTGTACATTTAATTTGAGACTCTATTATGGTGTTTCTAAAAAGTTTCCATACAGCTTGTAGGCATTTCACTTTTGGGACTGTACCTTTTAATTTCTGTTTAACTAGCTCCCCCATTTTTGTATAGTTCCCTTTTCTGACATTAAATGCTATTGTGGTGAGCTTCTTGGGTATCTCCACACTCTCTCTCTCACACACACACGGATGTTAAATTTAATTATTATCGTCACTATTACTGCGTGATTCAGCTTCTATTCACCTCTGGGACCAGATCCTGTGCTCCACTTAGGAGTAAATCAATAATTGCTTCTTCCTTTGTGGGTTCCAGGATTGACTGCTCCAAGAAGCAGTTATTAATCGTGTCTAGAATGTATGGTACAGATAAGTTGTCTTATAAACTCATGTGCATGAAATTTTAGGTTCTAAACTGCTCAAATACATTTGAAATATCCTTTTTACCCAGTGGCAGTGTAATTTATTTTCCAAGACACTCACTAAGGAAGTGCATAAGTTCTCATTGTTTCAAGCTCATCTGGAAACAACAAATTTCACAGCTCATTTTATAGTTCAACAATGACACTAGAGGGGCTGTATTTACAATGAAGTATTATTGCTTGACATTAAGATGGAAAGTATGAGGCTCTTACATCACCTCATCACAAAAATCACACTGTCTGAAATCAAATGATTTCTTCCAGTTTTAAAGATAAAGTATTTGCAGAGAGACATTAACCAGGAAAAAGATTTCCATTTGAACACAAAATGAAAGCCATTATTTCCATACTATCTAATGTGAAAGAGTTAAACATTTAAAGTTTTTGAAGTCATGTTTGCTTCAATAAAGGGTCTGCTTTAAAAAACATGTCTGCACACAAAAGTTGAAGGAGTTGACCACTGATTCTTTCAGTCATATTTTTATCAAATTGAATCCCTAACTAGGAATTATTTATCACAGATGTTAGGGGTGTTCTCGACTAAAAGAGAGATCAGTATCTCTATTCACTGACTTGAAATATTGAAAGTATACGGTTTTAAAATCAGGTTTAAAAATTCTGTTCTTATTGAGATTCTGCCTCACACACAATTATTCAATTAACTAGTCTCAGATATACATTCTATAATATTTATCAGTATTTTACCGTATAATGGAAAATGGATAAAAACATAACTAATCATTGGGATTTTCCTTTAACAATTTTTTGATTAATTTCTTATGAAGTTGAAAAGGCAAAACCACAAAACATACACAGACAAGTAATGCTGTAACATAAAAATCACACCTAAAAATTAAGCTATCCATACCTGAAATTTAGAGGACAACTCATTTTTTAAGATATCTCATATTCAAGTTATATCTCACAGCTCATGTGACAAGAGGATGCATTACTGACTAGCCAATATAAATCAGAGATTATCATGAACACCTCTCACTGAAGACAATGGAAGGGCTTCATGGGGAGGTGGATCAGGCCCCAACCGAACAGGAAACATTTTTGCTTCAAGTCCTTAAGAACAAGGATTTAAGAAATACAGGTTAGGCTACCTATAATTACTTTTTGCAGTGAGTTTAAACAAAATTTGATGAATACCAAATTCATCATTTGGAAATATTAACATCTTTGTCTCAAAATCAGTAGAAAATAGGTGTTTGGATCTACTAATTTAGTTAAAATATTTCTAGGCAACAGAGAAAGGGAAAAAATTGTTAGCTTTGGAAGGTGTATATGTTAATAAGTAAAGGGGCAATTATTTTTGTGCAACTGTGAATAGAAAATATTTCAGAAGAATGTTCTAATATCTGATGTTGTGTATTGAAAGTAAGTGATCAGTTAAGCATATAAGGAACCCATTTCTAATTTTAAGAAGTTTTTATACTTTCTCCATTTGTGCATTTCCTTGCATTATAGCATGATTAAAATGCTGCCGTACTCTGCCTTTGAAAAATCATATCATACACCTTCAAATCAACTAAGTCTTAAATCTACCATGGAGCCATTGTGTTCAGTTACTAGGACTAAACATGTCACTTCATAAATCACCTGCCTGACAAGTCGGGGGGGGGGGGGGGGGGGGGGGGGGGAGAGATGGGGGAGAAGAAAAGCACAATAATGTGAGAAGGTACCACACATCCAAAAGCAAGTGAAGGCAAGGAATAAATAGTCCGTATTTATACACGACCCTGTCAAGATCACTAGCAACAAACAATCAAGATGTTAAAATTAATCAACCAGCTTGCTACTTCATATATCAGATCTCCTTGGGCCCTCAAAGATCCAAATCATTTTCATGAAGACACAGGTTTACACTTCCTTTGAATTCCATAGCTGTCTCATTTACAGTAGATGGTGTCCCACCAAGTTCAAGGCAAACATCCTGCAACTATCTTAAGAACTGGAAGGAAGAGAATTCTCAAACCGAAGCGTCACATCCCTCTCTTCATCATGTCTGAAATACATGAAATGCAACTTGAGCAAGAACTCTTTTGCATCCTGTGTCTTAGAGGCCTGTAACTCGCTTGCTGTCTCTTCAGAAATATGATTTCCAACGTATTCCTCTGTTGAAACTAATTTATGATTTACTCTCTTGTTGTCAGCAAAAAGAACGAGGAGTACTTGTGGCACCTTAGAGACTAACAAATGTATTTGAGCATAAGCTTTCGTGGGCTAAAACCCACTTCATCGGATGCATGCAGTGGAAAATACAGTAGGAAGATATATATACACACACACACAGGACATGAAAAAACGGGTGTTGCCATACTAACTATAACTATTCTATAGCCCACCTTAACTGATTACTCTCGTTATCAAGTTTTCACACGACATTCTTCTAGTCCAGGCAGCCTTCGTTTTAGACCAGTGGTTCCCAAACTTTAAGAACCTTTGAACCCCTTTCGCTAAAATGTCAAGTCTCGTGAACCCCCTCCTAAAAAATGAATATTTCCAGGGATTTTCTCCTTTATCTGAATATAAATTATAAAAGCCGTGATCTTAGTAATATAAAATTTGTTTTTATGAGACACTTTATTACACACTATTCATTATTATTATTAATCATTACAGTTTTTTTTATTATATTATGAAAATGGCAACACTCTTCCAAGATCTCACTTTCATAGCCTGTATCACTTTGAATAAGCCTGTTATAAGACAAGGCTCCTATGTTTCATCAAGGAGTATCAGATGTGAAACAGCATGAAGGTATTTAAGAAGCCAACTCAAAGAGTTCCTCCTACACAATCTTTCAGGTCTTGAGCAGTCCAGGCAAACAACACACGTTACAACAAAGCTTAAACTTGTTCTTCATAATAATTTAAAAAACAATACTAGCTGCCTATTTAATTTTAAAAATATCAAAAAATATTCACCTCCCTTTCCATTTCTTATAAGGAGTCTTGAAGTTTAAATCTCCTCAGTGTGATAGATAGGCTTGCTTTGAGATGCTTAGCTCTTGGAAGTCCAGGGGCTCTGGGCTGCTGGCCCTGTGCTGCCCAAGATCCCTAGGGACAGTTCTGTCCGCCATTAGGGAATTTTTTCCTGAGAACCCCCTGTAACATTTCGCGAACCCCCAGGGGTTCACGAACCCCAGTTTGGGAACCACTGTTTTAGACTGTCTTGTAGGCCCTATGGCTTCAATATAGAGCTTAGCAGCACAGCTGCACTGATGCAGCTGCACTGTTGTAGCACTGCTAGTGAAGACACTAAGGACTTGTCTACATTACCCTCAGGATCGACGCGCAGCAATCGATCCAGCAGGGGTCAATTTATCGTGTCTAGTGAAGACGCGATAAATCCACCGCCGAGCACTCTCCCGTCGACTCCGGTACTCCACCGGAGCGAGAGGCGCAGGTGGAGTCGACGGAGGAGCGTCAGCAGTCGACTCACTGCAGTGAGTAGATCTAAGTACGTCGAATTCAGCTACGTTATTCACATAGCTGAAGTTGCGTAACTTGGATCATTCCCTCCCCACCCCCCACCGCCCCAGTGTAGACCAGACTTAAGACAATGGGAGAAAGCTCTCCCATTGACTTAATTATACTGATATAAGCTGTAGTGTATACATAGCCTAAAACAATCTTGCAACAACAACTTAGGTTCCAGAAATAACCATATAGAAAGCAGCAATATCACTCCCTTACTTCTGGCAATTAGGTTCCCACCTTTTCTTATCCTGGGGGCGTTAGGGAGTTCCCCTATTCAGCTTCCTTGAGAACACTCCTTTATGCCATCTGACCCACATGAAGTACCTCTATGGAGCAGTTTAAACATATAGAAACTGTTGTGGAGAACTGTATTATTTTTTGTGAAATTCCATTGAAACTTTTAAGCTGGCAAATATTGTACATTAACCATGCTTTACAACTTCTACTTGCTAAAGCAGAGTAGCCGAGAGGTCCCAATGATTGAAGACATTAAAAATTTGATTGTTTCTACCGGTCATTCAAGGTGAAAGAGAACCTCACAGGAGTAAGACTGGTAAAACTAGAACCTGAAAAGATATGCTAGATGTACTCTGAAACATTGCACTTTTGCACAATACTAAATGAATGCCACAATACACTGTCAGAAACATGCCACAGTGGGTGCCTGCCACATGAAACTTCTGATGCTAGTAAGCATGATAAACTGATCCTTTTTGATTTTACTGACCATGTAATGAGGAAGTCACAAGTTCTGTTCAAAATAAAAGCTGAAAACTGTGGCAGTGGATGACTTCAGGATCTATACATGCCACAACATCCATCATTTCTTGAATTTCATTATTTTTGGATTATGCCACTATTGTAGAGTACTTAATAAAGCAATCCACTTATCAGTATGTTAATCTTTTCTCCTGACATTTAATTGGCATAATACAGTTGAGAACTCAGGCCAGTATTTTCAAAAGTGACTAGTGATTTAGGACTTCTCAAATTTTTGGGTGCTCAATCTGAGACACCTTAAAGGGGTCTGATTTTTTTAAGAGCTGGGGATCCACCCACCCACTCACAGAAACTCATGCTTCTTTAATATGTCAGGCTGAGTATCCAAAAACTGAGGCACCCAACTTCACTAGTCAAAACTTGGTCCATTGGTAATTTGCCTGTGTTCTCCATCCTGGACTACTCTTATAGTTCTGTATATGTACGGGTTCTACTGTAAGGAGACACTTTTTTTTTTATTTGAAAGATTTAGAGTATAAAGCAGCACTTGGAGTTATGTTTACATATGCAAAAGCCAGTTTAAAAATGATCACTATTGTTAAATCCGACACTTGGCCTTGTCTGACTCCACTAAGGGTTTTGGAACAGTTAACTGGAAACATAAGTAACAAAAAATGACCGCTCAGTTTGTTGACTCTCTCACATTACATTTGCTTCATAAAGCACTCACGACTTTTAATGAAATTGCTAAACTAACTAACTATTTATGGTGCAGTATCTGCATTGTACAGTATATCTAAGTCAGCAAAATACTTTGTTATATTCAATAAGTGAATTTACCACAGATACCAGAGAATGCTTTAGTACTAAAATTGGCTTCATATTCTTAAAAGAACCCTTAATAATATATAGGCAGAAAAATTAGCTCATTCACTAGTAGTGTTTTGAGTGAATGCAAAGTATGGGACCTCTGGGAAGATTCAACCATCACCCACCCACCTAGAGTTTCAATCACACAGCTTTGAGGAATAAGAGGAAGGAACTCATTGTCTCCCTATGGGTGCTCCACTGTAGGCATATCTTTGCCCCGCGCTTCTAATTGAAGATTTTAAGTAGCAGTGTCCGTTCAGCCTGGACATGCGCTCTCCCTCCCTTGTGTTCTGCCTCGAGGCTATCTAGCACTGCACTGGCAAATGCCCCTCAGTTCCTTCTCTACTGCTGAGCCCCTTATGGAGAACTCCAAAGTAGAGGGCAGGTTGTGGAGCACCCATAAGGGGACACATCTCAAAGAACCATTGTTACTGCACAAGGTGAATAACTTCTTCTTTGAGTAGTGTCCCTGCAAGTGCTTCACTGTAGGTGACTTTACAGCAGTATCCCACATAGAAGGATGGGGCTTCAGAGTGGAGTCTGCTACTACAGAGTACTGTGGAGCCAAAGATGACGTGGGAGTCCGAATCTCCAGTGATTGCACAATATTCTGCGAAAGCGTGGACAGATGCCCCAGTCACTGCTCTGCAGATTTCCAAGATAGGGACATCTTTAAGGAAGGCAGAAATTGACCTCATGGAGAGCGTATGAATTCCAGAAAGAGAGACCAGGTTTCACCTTTGATATCAGTGACCCATTTGGATAGTCTTTGAGAGGCTATTGCGGAGCCTTTAATCTTTCTGCAAACTAAAGGAAGAGTTTAGAAGACTTCCTGAATCCCTTAATCCTGCCTAAGCAGGTTAGTACTCTTCTAACATCTAGCATATGCATAATCTCCTCCCTGTTGTCACAATGTGGTTTGGGGGAAAAACAGGTAGATGGATCTGTTGATTCATATGGAAAGTGGAGGCAACTTTATGTAGAAAGTTGGTATGCGGCCTCAGAGTTACTTTGTCTTTAGAAAAGATTGTGTATGGTAGGTGGGCCATTAGAGCTGCTATTTTTCCTATGCACCTAGCTAAAGTGATTGCAATTAGAAATGCTGTCTTCATAGACAGATGTAAGAGAGCAAGTTGCCCTGGGCTCAAAGGGAGATCTAGTCAAAGCTCTGAGAACTAGGTTAAGATCCCAGGTTGGAGGGGTGGTATCACATGCGGGAAGAGATTCCCAATGCCCTTAAGGAATCCACACATCAGTGGATGAGCGAACACCAAGTTTCTGTCTACATGATGGTGGAAAGCCATTATGGCCGCAAGATTAAGGGAGCTGAGCGACAGTTTTGACCTCTTGAGGTCTAAAATGTAGTCTAAAATCAGAGGGAGAAAAGAGAAGGTTGGGTCTGGTTGCTTAGAATTACACCAAACTTGGAATCGTTTCCATTTTTGTAGTTAAGTACACTGAGTGATCAACTTTTGGCTGTGCAGCAACACGTCTGTCACCTCACTGTTCGAGATCAAAGATGGGGGTGGGGGTCGGGGTCGCCTGCACAGAGCTAGATAGCCTTGAAGCAGACCATGAGGGAGGGAGCGCGCATGTGCAGGCTGAACGGACACTGCTACCTAAAATCTCCATTTAGAGGCAAAGGGGCAGATACACCTACAGTGGAGCACCACAGGGACACTACTCGAAGAAGGAGGCTAAGCTAAAAAAGCCACCGCAGCCCTTTCACAATTTCATACCTAGAAAATGGGAAGAAACTCTCTTTTGCTGACTAGTTGCTGCAATAGCCCCTAAGGTACAGAGCTGTGCATGCACTGAAAATGGGGTCACCCAGGAAGTGGAAGAGGAATATGAACACACAATAGGGACTGAGGCAGTGTTCCTGATATGCTTGGAACCAAAAAGCTGATCTTTCCTCCATATCCCCTCTGCATACCAGCTCCCCCAACTCTCGCCAGCAGTCTGGATAACTAGGGGGTGCTTGCTTGTCTATCAATTTGAACTTGTAAAAGCAGAGTCAGGAAGTGGATTTGATAAAAGGAAGAACTTTAAAACAAACCCCATTGATGTTTCCAAATTATATTAGTTCCTGTCCCAGCATCATAGCCTTGCCTGGTAACTAACTGTGCCACAATTATGCTCTTAACCCATGTTCCCCCAGTTTCGTTTGCATTAAACGGTCTCATTCCCTTATGATGCAACAATTCACATTCTGGAGAGAAGTAAACTGGCCAGGCCTGCTGAATAAGGGAGCACAACTGGTCTGCCCCACTGAAAGTGAGACGACTGGTTGTGACAGGGAGCAAAACCTTAACAGCTGAGCTATCAATGGTTTTGAACAGCAGCATCTGACAAAATGTACAAGTTGTGTGCTCATCATGCCAGTGATTAACTGAAACCCTGTCACTCACAGCCATGGAGAGGTCAAATGAGCAGGAAGGAGACTGCATAGCTTTTTAGATGCAACACGTCTCTGGGCAACAGCATGATCACAGATGAATGATGTGAGCAGGGATATGCTTGCTGCACAGCAGCAGGAAGAGCTCACAGATCATTGTTAAGTATGTCAGGTCAAAACAGGAGTGGGTAATTTTAGCATCTCTTAGCAATTGGTATGCTTGTTTACCTGCAGCGTCCGCAGGTTCAGCTGATTGCAGCTCCCACTGGCTGCGGTTTGCCGTTCCAGGCCAATGGGGATGCGGGAAGTGGCAGCCAGCACATCCCTCGTCCCATTCTGCTTCCCGCAGCCCCCATTGGCCTGAAACAGTGAACCACGGCCAGTGGGAGCCGTGATAGGCTGAACCTGCGGAAACTGCAGGTAAACAAACCATCCCTGCCCATCAGCGCATATCTCTGACAGACCATGTGCCAAAGGTTGCTGATCCCTGGTTTATACCATACATATCCAAAGTAATGATTTATTTGCCTTATTTTCTTTGATCTTTCCCCTTTAAGTCTCTGTCAACATTTTCCTTTTGATCTATACTTATTATTATGCAAGCTGTGACATCACTAGTATGGCCCAGAGCTTAACAAAACCCACAGGGACACAAGTGCATCACAAAAATCAACTGATGTTCTGAATGGAAACCACACAAAAAAGATTGAAACAATTTAAGTATGTCACATTGGAGCATCAACTGGTTAGTGCTGCCCCTGTACATTTGCTTAAATTGGGAAACAGTGTTTCTGTACTGAAGACAACAGAAGAAGTTTCAATTAGTTTGCAAAGTTAATATTATGAACAATTCGGGGGGGGGGGGAGCGGGGTGTAAACCAGTAGGTACCCTAAGTGGGAAAGGGGTATCCAAAGATGGTATAAGGTTGTCATGGTTTTAAGAGATGAGGGTTAAAATAAACATTTAGGTTTGTATATCTTGTATTTAATAAGTATGTAATTATTTAGTTTTATTTTGAATGGAAGGGTGTGAGCATAAGCAAGTACTCAGGCCAGATATAGTAAAGGGAAGAGGCCAGGGACGAAGCAGCAGTGTGTCCTGGTTTTCAAGTCTTAAAAAATTATGGTCACCTTACACTGAAATTAAATGGAATAAAAAGTTCATGCTTAAAAACTGAAACGACATTCAAACTATTACTCTTTCAGTGTCTTTTTAACTAAGAACCTGTAAAATCTCTAGAGATCCCAATCTTGATTGAAGCCTTATTAGGCTAGGTACTGCACAGACACATGAAGATACAGCTCCTACCATTAAGTGCTTATGAGTAATGTTTGGTTTCCTCCTGGCAAAATAAATAAATAAATCAGAACCTACTTAGTACATGGCCCACCCATGCAGACTAGACTGCTGGATTTTAATATAAAAGACAACATAATAAAAAAAAAAAAAACAAGAGAATGCCAACACAGAGACAAGAAAAGAAGAAGGGAAGCACAGCATTTATCATTAGTATCAGTCCAGGGGCACATGGACTGAACTGCTAGGACGCTTCTAGTGTTGACATGTAATGACATCAGAAGACTTTCATGTCAAATTCATCTTTGGTTTAACGCCATTACAAAAAAAATTATGAATTTGGTCCAATTTCTCAAACCCTGTAACGTGCCATTATGTTAGATTCTAAGCTTTCAGAGTAGACAAGTCCCAGACAGAGTAAGCCAGCGAACTGCAATGTAAAAGTCACCACTAGGAGAAGGAAGAGGCTAGTTTTTTATTTCTTAAAATGTAAAACGGTTGTACAACTGTTTATGACGTATAGCTGAACATATACTGGCAGAATTCAAAGTTGGCCCTAAACTTACCAGTAAGTAACTCTTCAGATAAAGATCACAACAGAAAGATAGAGGGGGCCTGGAAGGAGCAAAACTACATTAAGCTACACCTACAAAAGCTGGCAGTTCATCTTGAAGATTTAATGGTAAAAAGCAATTGAACCTCTCACATTACACAGTCACATACATAAATTACAAGACAAGACCTTTAATACACTTACTAGTATACTATAGAACATAAGAATGGCCCTACCGGGTCAGACCAAAGGTCCATCTAGCCCAGTATCCTGTCTTCCGATAGTGGCCAGTGCCTCAGAGGGAATGAACAGAACGGGTAATCATCAAGTGATCCATGCCCTGTCGTTCATTCCCAGCTTCTGGCAAATTAGTAATAAATTATAAATTAGTAATACAATTAAAATTTAATTTTAGTTGTGAAAATAATGTAATTAAGTATGCTTTAGGATGCATTAGTCTTGCTTTATATTGTGTGTTACACTCACTCACTAATTGACAATATTGAGGGTCTTCCCATCAGTAGACATTAGCAAGGCCCTCCAAAATAGCACACCTAATTTGCACTGCAGTACAGCAAAATGAAACGCATTTCAATTTAGAAGCACCAATAGTTTGCTACCTTAAGAAAAGCTTACATTAAAGCTGTACAGGGAGGATGCGAACATCTTTAAAACATCAAGCATGAAAATCAAGTGTTTGGTACTAGACAGCAGGGCTGTATAATTTCTGCATGAAAGATAATATATGTCTGACCCATATCATGCTTACAATAGATAAATGATTCCTGGTACATACCTTTATTAAAAATACGAGTAGGGGAGGTATCTTTGAAAGCTGTCCAAATTAAAAACTTAGTCACATGGTTTCTGCCCACCTGCCCTGGCAACTTTGAAATTCTCAGAATGAAATGTTAAAGAAAGCATTAGAGTGTCATTAACTTCAATTGTATTGATCTTCTTAAAAAGAAGACTTTTAAAATTAATTACATAAAACCTTTATGGTATCACTCATGAAATCACAAAGGAGACGGCTAACTTAAATAAATCAGATACTTAAAGTTATCAAGTCATGTTAATTAACATCAAGTCATGTTAATGTTCTCTCTTAACTAACTTGTGTGTAGGATTTTTGTCCAGGAAAATTAAAACTAGGGGTAAAAATGAAATAGCACTATGCAAAAGTAAAAATGATACAAGAGAGTGCACAAGTGGAGGAAGAGAGAGAATTTCATTCCCACATCGACCTTCTCTTATCTTCCAATTTTAAGATGTAGTAGTGTTGGCACCATTTGCTGTAACAATTAGTTGGCTTATAAAGCAGTTTTCTCCCAGTCTATAGCAATCCAACAAGCTCAACAGCAAGGAACAATTAACCCCCAACTTGCAGAAATATAGAGGGGAATTTAACTTTGTATTAGTGCCACTAAAAATTATTATCTGGGTGGGATAGTCCCAGATTAGTGGACAGAGACACACACACACACAAAATATAGACACACAGCGCAAGTGCATCTGCATGCAATAAACTTCTTTCTGGGACTTCAATCTATAAATCTGGAATGATGGAAACTGAATAGCATCCCTCCACACAAAAAGGGGGGGGAAGGAGGAATGAAAGTTGAGAAGGCACTGGAACACACTAAAAAGTCATCAGTAAGGAAAAACAGCTATTTAGGTTACTCTGTTTGGTAAACAAATGCAGGGAGAGTCATACCAGCTTTCTACAAAATTTATCTGAATAAATATACTCACATTCAGATTTCCAAATTAATGGCTTAAGTGAAATAAACTAACTCTGAAGTTCAGAGGCCCCTTGTTATCTGCAAGGCTGAAATACAAAGGCAGATCAAATTGGCAATAGTTTTTACTGCGGTTTTCAATAAACTCCTGGGAGCTGATGCATGCCTTAAAGGTAAGGCATAATACTGAAGAAGAAAGTTCCCTAGAAGAGTCCTCGTGATTTGAGAGTGACAAGGAACAGTGTGTGGGACTAAGCATCCTGGCAATCCTGGAAGGTTAAGTAACATTCTGGGCTGAGTGCTACAATTGCCATTATTATTGATTCTGTCACTTTTTTTTCTCCACATCAAAACTGCGGAGTCATTTCAAGTGCAGGAACGGTCTGTCACTCCTCAGTTTATTCACAGCTATTAACCAGAATCTGTTCCATCACGTGCATTTTAGTGTATGTAAAACCTGATCATGTCATATTCCTCCAACCTCCCTTCCTCTCCTATGTCTCACCCACCTGTTGCAGCTTGCCGTACAGGCAGTTTATTATTGATTGTCCATAAGGGCATATTAACTTCATTTGGACTACTCACAAAGTTAAACACACGCAAAAGCTTTTGCAGTATTGAGGCCTAAGACTGTAAGCTCTTTGGGACAGGAAACATTATGAGTGCACAATGGGAACCCAGCTTGCCAGGGGTTTCTATCACTACCGTAATACCAATATATAATAAATGGTCTCTATGAATAACTACAGTTACCAAACTCTTCCATTTCATTTCATCTTACAAGCCAAGGCACAGTACAAGTCAAGATAACCCACGTATTTAATCATGCCTGGACAGCATAGCTGGTACCCATTAGTCCATCATAACCATAGCCTTTTGTCCACAAAAACTCAAGTGCCAGAGAGGTAACCAGAAGAAATCTTAAAAGGCTTTTCTGTAATAACATACCCTTCTCCTACTGCCACACAAGACCAAGAGGTTTGATATATTCCTGTGCACGGGAAGACAGGGACCCACAAGAGTAATGACAAGTTTGTTAAACTTCTGAATTTCTTCATTAGATAATGGAGGGACCCCTTTATGGAAATCCTTCAGCACAGTCTCAGGAATCACCAAATAGAGGCATATCCACCCACAACTAGACAGGAATATTAAACTGATGCTTTATAAATAATTCAGCTGACTTGGTATAGAATCAAACAAGTCCCTCTGGCAATTGTGATCTCATGTTTGTAAACAGGAAATTTCAAGAAATCCTGTGCAGCATCTTAAATAAAAAGAAGAACTTTTGGGGCGCTTTTACAAACCAAGCACATTGCTGGCCCTTAAATAATCAGTTTGAAACAGACTGGAGATATAGAACAGTGGCTTTCAACCTTTTTTTCATTTGCAGACCCCTAAAACATTTCAAATGGAGGTGCAGTCCCCTTTGAAAATCTTGAGAGTTTGCAGACCCCCAGGATCCACGGACCACAGGTAGAAAACCAATGACATAGAAAAACTATCAGCAACTGAACAATTATATTGTGAGTTATAGTAGCAAGATCTCCTTTGCAGTTTCTTAGAGGACTGGTTCTGCCACCTTTAAATCATGCTGAGCTATACTTTACTTCAAAAATCAGTAGGCCCAGACACTGACTGAGGATTACACAGCATGAGGTGGCAACTCAGCTCCTTTGTAAAGAAAACCCTGCTTCTAAAGCATATGCTTTTTCTTTGATTATGTAACACACACAAATACTAAGATTTCTACAAGTGAAAGCCCCTTGTAATTGCAAACATTTGTTCTAAACCACACTTGCAAAATTATATTTGCTCGCTCATCCAGGGCGTATTTTTTTTTGAAAAAAACTAATTAGTAAAATAGGTTTTTCAGCAGCATCATAGTAACCATGGGCAATGCAAGCAGATTTGGTGGAATTTTTTTTTTTTTTTTTTTGACAATTTTGCAAAGCTATTCAAAATAGATATAAAGCAAGAAAAACAAAGAAATGCTTAAGTGAAGATGCTAAAAAAACATTGTTTATGTAGTCCAAATGTCTCTGCATATCATCTTAAATATATACTATAAAAATGCCATCGTAACTTTCTCATTCTACAAATCAATGACCACCAAATCGGTGTCCAAGTGTATTAAAAATGAAATAGTTATGTTACTTGATGCCCAGTTGGTCAGCCTGTGCACTGTAGTTAAACTTCACTGCCCTTTCAGGGCTGGGGCATCCACGCGGAGTGAAAGAAAACTAAAACAGGAAGAAGCTTTTTGCCATCTTCACCCTCTAACAGCAGTATCTAGTGGCAAAGGAAGCATACAGCAGTTCTAATAGGTCATGGCTCCTTGCAGTGGCAAGAAAAAAAAGAAAAAAAGAACACATTACTGCTGGAACATTAAAAACTGGTTAAACTACTTTGAAATATTTTGAAAGGTTGGGAACAGTGATTTTAAAGCACTAATGCTGTTTAATAATCAGACATTGTGTTTGATGGAAACGAAGCCAGCAGCAAGGTCATTAGAACTCTGGCTGGTGGCTAAGCCTTGTAAATGACATCTTTCAAATAACAGCTATAAAAAAAATGGAGGCTCCAACATGTACAGGGTACAGTAGTTTAAATGTAAGAAGTTACTGAAAGACAACTTTATAGCAAACCAATTTAAACCACACATTCTGAATACCCCCAGATGGAACAAAATTTTCAAAGTTGTAGAAAACAATATCCCCTTGCATTAAATGTCCTTTCACTTAATGGTTTAAAAAAAAAAAAAAAAGCCCATCCTCATACCCTAATCCTGCAAACAGGTCAAATGCGTAACCCCATTCATAGACTTTGAGATTAGTCACATGAGGAAAGTTACATATGCGCACAGAAGTGTTTTCAGGATCAGTGGCTCAATTTCCAGCAATACACTTCAAGTGATGTGGATATCACTGACACTTAAGAATGTTTGAGGTGATCCAAGACAACTGTGGTGTGAAAATATCCGCTACAACTACATGCCTGTGTTAGAGGTTGTTCAGGTTTTATGGGGAAAAAGTTTGGCCAGACATGGGCAGGATGTAATGGTTATTATGGACCAATACTTAATCATCTACAAAACTCAGACCATAATGTATTTTTATTTTGTTTATTTTAAATATAAAAAAGCATCTAGTACTTTAAAAAAAAAGGCACTTCCCAGGAGTCTATCATAGCTTAAATTTACTACTTCTCGCACACACATTCCCCCTCAACAAATGCACATATTTCACGCACCAAGTACAACAGTATCATGATGCGAAAACTAAAATAGTACAGCCAATATTTAAGTGCTATTAAAGTATACACATAATACCACTATATCCACATTTGCATGCTGTCACTTGTTAAAATGCTGTCTTGGATGGGCCTCTCTTTAAAGTATAAAATCAAGCTACAATGTAATGCTAAAAATTCCAGCATCAGCTCCTCCTCCTGAGAACATTTTTCATTCACTGATAGTCTAGTACACATACACTTCAAAGTTGAAGCTGTGATTAATATTGTATATGGTAAAATAGATACTTAGTAGACATTGGATAGTTAACTAAAATCTCGCTGTTGCAGTCATAAACCCACGAGCAGTAAACTAAGCACAAGAAACAAGGGCACCATGCAAAGGCAGAGATGGAGAACAGAAACTATGCTACAAGAGGGAAAGCGCCGATTAGAAGTGAAAAATATCTTCACCAGTAGCAAAAGAAACAAAAATACTGACTTAAGTGTTCCTTTTATTTATTATAACTTTTCCCAAAATTTGTTCAGTTGTGATAGCCCTAGGTTTCTGATAAGTGGGGGGCTGGGGTTTATTTTTTAGGGAAACAAATATATAGTTTACACTATCTGGTTGGTGGTACTTAAATCTCTGTTTACCTCCTTGGAGGTCTTTTTTTCAAATAGGTAAAGAAACAGAGTTACGGGTTTTTTGGTTTTGCTTTTAAATATAAATTCCTTGTGTGATTGACCCTATGTCAGGTACTGGCATCAGGATTTGGAGGAACATATTCCATCTCTGATTGAGAACTAGGAATGACAAGTCAATGGGGGAGGAGGGCAATGAAAATACTTTGCCTTGTTATACTTTATAAACCTGGTTATTGTTATTTATAAATTTGTAATGCAGTAGCAGCTATGGCCCAAATCAGATATAACTTAGAGAATTTTTTCACTTCAAGGTCCCAGAAGCAAAGACAAGGTTTTCATCTCAAGGCCAAAAGACCAAAAACATCAAGACACTTGATCACGGCCTTGGATAGACCAAGAGACTACCTACACTTGACCAGAGCTCAGAGAGCCCCCCATTAAAAAAAAACCACACACACAAAAGGGCTGTCAATCCTAAACTTGAAGATTAGCTCAGAATGGTTTTGCACTCTGCATGTGTAGACCCATTCATAGTGAAAATAGTGAACTGCATCTCGATGAGGAAGGTAATTGCTTTTCTTGTATTTTATTGTAAGCAGCCTGGGACCATGAATTCTTGAAGGCCAGGGAAAAGTAGATTAGTCACGGATCATATTGGAACAGGTGAATTTTCCTGAGTCATTTAAGTTGGGAGATTTCAAGGGGACTTTGTAAGGGAAAGAGACATGCTTACCATCCAGGAATTAATTTGAGAGGAGGCATAGGAACTTTGTAGACCTTTTAGTTCTCTTATATTTGGACATATCTAGAGCACAGGAGGGTCCTTAACAAATCAGCAAGAAGGCTGTTCTGGCAGAAGGCTTGTGTTGAGGTGGTCTAGTCCAGTCCATCCCATATCACATTTTTCAGGAGACAGGTTTCAAAGATCACTGGATGCCCACAAAAACAATTAGACTATTCACCGAGTAAGGTGCTACCCAGCATAAGCAGGAGCATCATAATCCAACCCGTAGATATTTGTGGCTTGGATTTCAAGTTTTTACTTCATTTATCTATTTTCTCTTTGTATAGATACATACCCAAGCATAGGTATAGATGCATATGTGCATATAAAACAAATATTGATAGTCTGCAAAGCAGCAGCATTCTTGGGTAATACTTTGGTATTTGGGTAGTGAAGACAAAGAAAAAAGATGAATTATTTATAAAGTGCAGTGGTTCACCCAGCGAAGCAGATACTGACAAACAGATACTGACAAACAACAGGAACATCGAGAGAGACAAAAAACATGTGGGCAGTTCAGGATAACACAAGGTAGCATAACTACAATACCAGCCAGACACTGTTTTGTTTAAAGGTAAATGGCGATTCAAAATCTGGCTCAGTTCAAAACTATCTGAATACACAATGGGCTTCTTGTGAGAGACAGGAGGCAGCTTAAAATGCAACAAATTATAAGATCATGAGGAATGGGAAACTAGCTGACTCTCGCATCCTATCATCATCATCACCACCACCAGCACTCTGCAATCAGAGTCCACAATTTAAAAACAAAACATCAGAGATTGCCAGAGGTTGCTTTCCTGGTTATGGTCAGTAAGACATCTACTCTGACCTGCATGGCAGCCTGCAGGTGGTGCTCTACACTGCCATATAGGAAACTCTGGTTTGATTCCTGGTCTTAGTGACACCATTTCAGACATCTTAAGACTCCCAAGTAATTTATATTTCTGGGCAGCAATTTGGGATTTGATACCAGGAAAACTTAATTCCTGAATTTCCCAGTTTTTCACTCCCTGAATAAATACAGTATTACTGTGTAGTTAGCTCGTTTAGCACTAGGGTAAAGGTTGCAGAAGTGCTTCTTAAGCTACCCCTCAGCTAATTAGAAAGATGTTTTGATTGGTACTAAAGTGACATGACTAGTGTATCGCTATAAGAATGATGGGAGTGAACAGGGTAGACTGATTTCAATCAATGACTTAAATCACCAATTTTAATCACAATTTAAATCAGCAAACAGGCAGCGTTGATTTAAATCATGTTTTGTATTTGTACTTTAATTCTTTTCCTAAAGAAAAGTAGAGTCTCATGGGATGGTAACAATTAAAACAGGTTGATTTCCAACTAATTATAGCCTTTACACTAAGTTTGGCGCTTCTTTTTGCTAGCCAGGATGATACACTATCACTCTATACTTTTGTTTAAGCAATTATAGAGCTTAACTTACATTTATTCAGATTCTTAATTTTTATCTTTTTGTTAGAATGAAGGGGAATGATGCACTTATTTACTAGATTTTTTTTTTTTTTTACACTTGCAATTTGCATCAAGCTTTATTTGGATGGAAATTCAAACAATTACAAATGCACAAAAATAGCATTTTCAATTTCTTTCCAAATATTAATGCTACCTTAAATGTTCTGGATACGTAAGAAAAAATGTTTAATAAAAATGTTATCAAAATATTTTTTTTTATTTAAAGCTAACGTTATACAAAGGAAGTATTATCTAGTCAGTGAATATTGATTGTTCCTGGTCACCATGTCCTTTTAGATTTTAGAAAAAATAGATCTCATTCTGTTTTTGTTCATGGAAGAGGAAAACAAGCTTTGCTGCTTTTTACATCTCCCAATTTTTTTCTTAATTTTGAATGAACTAGTCATTGAACTGAAATAGCTGAATAAACTGAAATAAGGAAAATATTCTCTCTGCACCTGCAAAAGAGGCTACTGCTGTCAAAAGCTGGGCTAGCACTTCAACAAACTTGTTCCAAACGCTTAGTCAGTGACTTCCACCAGTTCAGTGGTTTCATTTTTTGTATTTAACTTAAAATATTTTAATAGATTAGAGTTTAGGTCTTAATATAGGTTATCAATTGTAAATAGGTATATTTTTTTAAAAAAAGAAACCTGTATTTAAAAAATGCAATTTAAATATAAAAATCTGATCTAATAAAATCTGATTTTAAACCACCCTGGTAGTGAACAGTCTCCAGAGTGAGTGTGAGCAAGGATGAACTCATTCTGCACAAAATTTAATAGAAATAATTAAAAATAAAAATCTTGGGATTTATACAGGTGGAAATGAAGTATATCCTGGCAAAAGATCTCATCACTGCCAGTACATAACTAACTAAAAGGATGACAATACATGGAATTCTGCTCAACATATTCTGTGACGAAGGAAAATACTGCATTGACCTAAATAATATAGCAGTGGACAAACCAGAGTCACAGGTGTTTTGCAGGTATTTGATTAAGATTAACCTTACACAAAATTATACACATTGCTGTATTTGCCAAAATCTACAACGCAGTAGTCCATACTACTCTGAAAATGTAAAAAACTTTTTGGAATCCTAGGTACCTACTTTTGGGGAGGGATGGTTCATGAAAAACAAAGTTAACAATCCACAATAAAAACAGCAAGGTCTTCCCAATGCTGTAGTAGGCCTTA
Source organism: Terrapene triunguis (assembly GCF_002925995.2). Classification (NCBI taxonomy): domain Eukaryota; kingdom Metazoa; phylum Chordata; order Testudines; family Emydidae; genus Terrapene; species Terrapene triunguis. The sequence goes on along the minus strand of NW_020664369.1, from coordinate 2,247,380 downwards.
ACTTCATGAGATAATGTAGCCTCACAACAGCATGTAAATAATCAATTTTTATTAACAAATTCAAAAAACAACTTGACGCATGGAATTGTTTATCTGTCCTTTGTTTATATACACAAGTAAATCTTGTACCATTATTCCTTTCTGCTACAAAACCATATTTTCACAACTACTTAATTTTGAAAGACAACTTATTTTAAAATCACAGAAATTAAATGTATGAATTTAAGTTGTACAAATTTGTAACTTTCAATTTCTGGTTTTATCATCACAATGAACTATCTAGATGCAATTTTTTTCTGTTTTAATTCAACTTTTTAATATCAAAACACTATACTCAAGTCACAAGGATTTTGTTTTTTTAATACCTGATTTACATGTTTAAAGACTTGTAGTATTAAAACCCCATTCTGTAACCATTTTGATATAACAATAGTACCTGAAAAACGTTGAGTTACTGGATTTTAAATCTTTGTTAGTGGCTTATTTTTACAACCACTAACATGCCACACATATAACATGAAGTCATTTTTCTGTCAAGACTAAAATTAGATTAATTGTGGGTTTCTGTATTATCTGATGGTGTCTCGTTTTCAGTTCCTGTACTTCTCCGGACCTTAAAAAAGGTCCCTCTTTACCCACTATCTTGAGATCACTGAACATTCCATTTGTACACATCTCTGATCTTGGCTCCACTCAGTTTACTCCTTTGCATTTCAATCCAGATTTTGTCTCTTCATCGTGACCCTGGGACCTCTTGATGCCAACTGGCAGAGGGCACAGAGGTGGTGCATGGAGGTTTACATATGGTGCATAGGGATATCCTGGGTCCGATGTTACGTAATAATATGCCAAAGTGCAGCATGTGAAGTCTCCACCAACAGCCATAAAACACTGGTCATCCTAACCATTGTGAGATGTCTATACAGTTAATATTTAAGGAGTCATGTATCTATGCCGAAAATTATGCCTACAAGTCGAAGCATGAAGGGGCATCTGAATATTTAGCATATCTGGCATGTAAATACCATGCAACACCAGTTACAACAGTGCCATGCGAACGCCTGTTCTCACTTTCAGGTGACATTGTAAATAAGAAGCGGGCAGCATTCTCCCACATAAATGTAAATGAACTTGTTTGTCTTAGCAATTTGCTGAACAAGAAGTAGGACTGAGTGGACTTGTAGATTCTGAAGTTTTACATTGTTTTGTTTGAGTGCAGTTATGTAAAAAAATACTTCTATGTTTGTAAGTTGCACTTTCACGATAATAAGATTGCACTACAGTACTTGTATGAGGTGAAATGAAAAATACTATCTTTTGTCTTTTACAGCGCAAATATTTGCAATCAAAAATATAAAGTGAGCACTGTACACTTTGTATTCTGTGTTGTAGTTGAAATCAATATATTTGAAAATGTAGAAAAACATCCAAAAATATTTATAATAAATTTGAAGTGGTATTCTATTATTGTTTAACAGTGTGATTAAGATGCAAATTAATCATTACTTTTTTTAATCGTTTGTTTTCCATTAATTGCATGTATTAACTGCAATTAATTGATAGCCCTTCTATAAACAAATTTAAGTGGAGCAGTGATCTTGAGATTAAACTGGTAAGCTGTGTACTATTGCTTTGAGAGTAGCAGAGCTCTGAATTCTGTGAGTGTCCAGCAGAACATGGGGTGGACACTCCAGAGAGATGCTTGGAGGGCTCGGTGGATGGAGTGCACCTATTCCTTGCCTACAGAGGGACAGCAAAGCCTGTATAGGCTGAGAGGGGAGTGCTTGTGTTACCCATGGCTGGTGGAGGAGTCAAGAAGCTGACCCCTGGCAGGCACAGACAAAGTTTCCTCCTGTAAAGGTAGGTGGTAGCGAGATGCCTCACAATGCTGAGCACCCCCAGGAACTGTCACAATCATCCTTTGTAACTCAGTCAACACAGATACCCAAAATCCAGTATGTCTCCAGATTGTGTCCTGTTACTGTTCTCTAGTAGGTAGCACAGCCAATTCTTATCATCCCTGTTCAGGAAAGTTCCTAAGCATGTACTAGAACATGACTATGTACTTAAACTCCACTGAAGTGCTTTTCTGGACAGGTATGCTTTCCTGAATCGACAGCCACGGGAACTCCAACAAACAACTACATGTCTATTTTCTGAGGTTCATAATGTTTACATTACTTACCATTTATTTAGTTCCCAACTTAGCTTTATTTCCATATTATCCTCTTCATTAGTGTATGTTGTACATATCCATTAGAAAATTACTGTAAATGTAGGAATAGTATAAGCCCTTAGTACAAAGAGCTAAGATTTCCAGACACTAAGCCTTGCATCCTATTTCTCACCCTCCCATTTCTGGCACAATTCTAGCAAATGTGTTTATCAATAATAAGTATTGTAAAGAACCATCCTAGAGTGGGTGGTGAATGAACCAATTTTTTCCAGATCCTTTTATGATTCCATGAGGAAAGTACCGGACTTTTCAAAATAAGCCATTTAAACTATGCTCTTGAATTATGCTTCCTGCCACTACGCAGCAAATGCTCAATAGAGCTTTCCCACACCAAGAATCGGCTATTTAATTAATACACATTATATATTTGAGTTTATCAACATAAGGTACTACTGAAAATCAAGCAAGCAGAAGAGCCCTTCAAATAAATTTAAATGTCTCTTTGATGAAACATTAACAGTCAAAATCTAATTTGATAACTGACAGCATGATATTTATTTTGACAAAATATCTTCTAATTTTCAACTGTTAAATACAAACGCTACCACTGTTAACAAGGAACATTTGCTTAGATTTTCTTATACCCAATTCCAACAATACATAAGAATAAGTTACCTAAACTCAGTCTCTGGAAAGAGTTCTCTGGATACTACTTTTTATTAGCTGATAATCACTTTGAATGAACATGGTAATCTTGTTTAGAATTCCGGGGTCTACACAGATTGTGTCCTCTTTTAAAATTTACACTGCCTTGAGGACTGAAGTGCATCAAGTTGCATTTTTTTTACCTTTCAAATAATGTTCTGGGTTCTAAAATAAGAGATGACCAGATCATCAGCACATCTGTTTAACCATATGTTTTAACTCCATTTGTTCAAATATTATTCACATTAGTTCTATACATAGGTACGATGTTTCTTCCCTGCCCTGGGCTAGGAGGGAGAGTGATCAGTTGCTGACAAAGTTAAAGTTACACAAGGAATTCACACTAAAACATAACCTACCTTAACAATTTGCATAGTCTGGTGGGGCATGTCCTCTGGATTCTAAATATACATTAATTTTCCCCCCAAGAAAGCTATCATTTGTGAGATGCTATAATAAGAGCTTCCCTTATTGCTCTGCAACAAGCACCTTACTCACACTGTTCACATGGTCTTGACATCCATTTGCTTGGTGCACAGACAAACAAGAGATAACAATGTTGGATTCTACTACAATAGAAAGAAGGGGAGCGATAGAAATAAAGTACAATATCAAACAGACCATTTAGAAGTATTCCCCCCCCCCCAGATTCTAAAAAGAGGGGTAAATAACTATGAAGAGTTAAAGGATCACTGCCTCTACCTTCAAGTCCAAAGTTTAAAAACATAGTTAAAAATGTTCTCTTTTCTTTTTGGTTAATTATTTTAAAAAATCCACCCTCCTAGCCAAAACTAAAGATTTCGGAACCATTCCACATATGCAAACATATCACACCTCTGAAGGGAACACTAGTGCAGCTTGCCTTTGAAGTATGGTTGACCACACAACCACTCCCAGCTCTTCATAGTCCATTTGCAAGAAAAGCCATTTTGTGGCTTCATATTTGTGTGTATCACTAATTCCATACCAAATTTACTCAGCTCACAATAAATGCAATTTTTCCAAAACGACAGCCCTTCAATCTCACACTGGGCTCAAAGTCAAGCTGGGCTCTCTCTCATACCTCATCAGTGATAAAAGTTCTGCAGGCCAAATTATGCTCTGAGTGCCACCTGTGCCAACCTACTTTCCTAAGAATTATGCCTTCTATCAGTTAAATGTGAGCATCCCATTTGTTGTCAGTAGAATTTCAGATATGTAATAGATGGTATTATTTGACCTTCAGCATATTACTTGCTATTAAGCATGAAAAGGAAAGAGCCCAACTTGATTTTCAGAAGTCAGAGTAAATTTGCATCAAAGACAGATAAGCAACATCTATTTCACTGTAAACTGAGCAAACCTGAGATGGCATAAGTGATAAGAATGAATATGGAATCCCAGAAGTGTTTTCCCTGCTAAGCAGTTACTTCTCAGAGTATAACCACATTGTAAGGAAGGGAGAGATCTCCAACAGACACTTTCAAGAGATCTGGAGTAAGCATCGATAATGTGTTTTCTCAACGCTAATAAAGAGGATTAGCTACAGTTGGGGCAGCAATGTTGGCAGGATATTGGCAAAGAGACTTCACATCACTCCCAAGACATTGTATCACAGAGTCAGGATACAGACTGAAGAGGATGGATAGAAGGTATGGAGGACTTGATGGTGTACTGGGACAGCTTGAGGGACCGGTTTATGACTTGCAGAGGAAGGGAGAGGAAGATGCCAACAGTCAGGATTTTCTTGATGGGTTGAGAGAGGAAAGTCTGAACTGGACAAAGAAGTCAGGGTCACTAATTGCTAGAAGCAGGCACCTATAAGGAAGGTAGAGATCACATAAAGGAGAAATAATTGGGATTGGGTGGTTCTAAAACTTAAGGAAGTTGAGCCAAAAAATCAGGCAAACAGAGGTGAGTCAAGTCCCAAGACATTCTGCTAGGGCTTGGGCTATAAGACACTAGCATCATAGGGTAGGATTTCTTGTTACAGTCCTGGTATTTTGGAGTCAGGATAAAGTAGACAGAGTGATCACCTTCTCTGAACATGTATGGAAATCTGAAATATAATATAAACATAAGGAAACAGATTGCTTTAATACCTTTATTAATATTTGATAATACATAATCAATAGACACCTTTCTAAAACACTCCAACAGTCAAGCTGCAGGTTTCAGAGTACCAAAGATTACATTACACAATGCTGGTGCATACAGCAGAAGTATCAAAATACCAACAAAAAACTATATTATTTTTAAAAGTGTTAACAAAAAAAATTATTTTCATGAATGGAAATAAATTTTATATGGATAGTTTTAAGTTTCCAAGGGATTGTAACAGAGCCAAGTAATTTTTTAAAGCTTTTTTAAAACTTAACGTTATGTCTTTAGAGACTTTACTATTAAAACAATTCTCAGTTGGTGTGCAGAGTAATTTAGATTATCCTTCACCAAATAAAGTTATTTAATACCTCAATTCAGAGAAGGATGCCTATTCAGGAAGGGCACTTAAGCATGTTCTTAACTTTAAATCAATGGGACTCAGTCACATACTTAGGTCCTCATCCAGGACAGCACTTATACCACCAATGTTTAAGATCACATATTTTGCCCTTTTCTTGGATTTAAAGATGTTTAGTCCTGAAGCTCTTAAGTAACTTCTACAATTGGATTTTAAATCTCTGGATGCAAAAAAGTCAAAATAAATGTACCTATAGTAAATAAGCTATTCAATATGCATAAGTGAGATACTGATTTCGAAGTAAGACAAAGACAGCTTTCTTTAAAAAGTGAAATACATCTTCACTTTTGATTTACCGCACTGAACTTTATACGGCATCATCACACAATTGTGTTTGTGGATTAAAGAAATCAGTTTAAATAAATTCATTTTAAATCAGTTACTGCAGTCCCATATTTTAACAAACATTTTATCAATTTTCTAAAAAACACTAAATTATAAATTATGTGTATTTTACAGACTATATGACTACAGCAGAAATCAGGATGTAGGCAATAAGCAGTTTGATAGCTATTCTTGGCAAAGGAAAAGCCACATGAATGATTTTTTTAATCTGAAAGGGCCCCAATTTAAGTAAATCCTCTGTGAATGGCTCACTACGTAAGTATGTATTTAAGCAGCACTATCTAAACAATTATTTTTAGACAATATACTTCAACTGAAATGCATTCAAACATAATAAGAAATCACAACTGCCAAGAAGCAGTAGCCTGGGGGCTATGTTAAGATTGTTAGGCAATTTAGGTATGCTGGTTGATTTAATGAAAGATCTAGGCATTAGTTAAAAACGTTTCATGGTGAACTGATTTAAGAAACTAAGTGGAAGGAGGCACAAGCATCTGATTAGTTTATTCCAACTGCCAGAAGCAGATCGGGGGGGGGGGGGGGCCGCGGGGGGGGGGGAGGGGATATATATGCTCTTCCACTCCTGTAAAGGCTAATGTTAATCCCCTATAGGAATTTCCAAAACTAGTTTTGGGGTGGTTTTTAGAAATCTGAAGCGCAAAAAATAAACCTTGTTCTTCAGAAAAGTTTGCCTACGACGTTCAGTAATATGCTTCAAGTAATGCCAGACACTTTTACTTATTTCTCAGCTGATCTGGCACCACAATAAACTGAATTTGGTTATAGAAATTCTCTTATAAAGAACTGCTGCATACTGGTTTTAACTATGTATAGAACAGGCTTTCCCCCAAAACACCTTAAAAAGGTGACAAGCCACACTGAATTATATCTCCCTCCACATTTCTCTCCTGAGCCCTCCAAAACACTTAAATTTAAGTTAACAATTTCCTTCAATTTGTAGAAATTTCAAATGTGTAATAGTGTATATTTTGACATTTTGACAGTTTGGGCTCAACTCTTTCCTAAAAACCCAGAGAAGGAGTAACTGATTAAATAAATCCATTATTTTCCATAAGTTCTCTTTACAGATATACTGGATAGTTACAGAAATTGAACCAGAAGTGCAAGGGGGGGGGGGGGGAGAATTGGTCTTATAAAAGCAGCAGTGTCTGGAGTACAAGAGAAGCAGGTTTCACAGATTCCTCTGAGGTCGCCTATGCAGAGGATGATGAGGCCCAACTTCACTTAATTTGAGATTTGAAGATCTGCTCACGGTAGTACAGCTGGAGACTTGCAAGCTTTATCCATGTATTTACTTGAACCCTGGGTCAGCAAGGTAAGAGGGGCCAGATCAAACAAACATTCCGCACAACACTTCAACGAAGAACTACAGGAGACCAGAATGTCTCCTGAATGAACATTTATTTCCTAGGAGCTATAATCTGTCTGGGCTTCCACCCCAAAGACAGCTAATATTCTGGCTCTAAGGATTCTGCATGATCTGAAAAAAAAAAAAAAAAAAAAACCCACCACCTCCTCCTCTTCCATAACCCAATTTGTATCAGGGAATCTTACTTGTGAAAGGTCAAGATTCAAGAATAAAGTCTCATCATCTGGAATCTTAGAAGGCCCTCCTCAAGGTCTTTCCACTGAGGGCTCATGGCACTGTAAGGGCTGAAAGTTCATGCAGCAATTTTTGGGAAGCGAGGAGGGAGAGAAGAGCCACTGGATCCACTGGGTAGTATTGAGTGCAACATAGTTCTAGTTGAATTTTCTTGGTATGAAAGAAGGACTGGGGGAAAAGGGGCCTGGACCTTTGAGGCTCCAAAAGCCCTCTTAGAATCCCATTGCTCATTGCACGGTTGATCTCTGTGGTTACAGCCAGGGGACACCCACAACAGCCTGTCTGCCTCAGCTATGAGGTGGAGATGGGGAGGTCTGGCAGTGGGCAGTCTGAGGGAGAAGCTGCTGCTGCAGCATGTGGTGTGAAGTGAGGAGGGAGAGCTCACAGTTAAGCTCCTACTAAAAAATTTCACACTAAAATCATTCTCTGGGCCACTGGCATAGCTGCAGGGAGGGGTCAGCAACATCCCCTTTGATCGGTGAGAGTTCTTGCCCTGGCACCCTGCTCCATTGTAGTCACACAGGCAAATCAAAGCATCAGGGGAATTGCAAAATCCAGCGATGCGAGAACTAGTAAATCAGATTTCCCTGGCTGAGAGAAAAGAGTGTCTGGGTCCGCCTACATGGTTTCCACAGTCATAATATCTCAGCTCTTTTGTGCAGAGAGGGGAGAGAGGAAGAGCAGTAGGAGAGCCTACAGCACAAAGCAGTACTGTGAGTTGGGGTTGGAGACAATGAGGTGCACACACAAACCCCTCAACAGGAAACTTTCCAAACTACAGCAAAGTGGGTGGGGACAGAAATGCCTTCCCTATTTCTCACAAAAATCTGCTGAGCCAGAAGCTCTTCCTCTCTCAGTCTAGAAAGGTGGGCAACAAAGAAGAAAGGGCAAAGGACCAGCCATGTCAGTCCTCCACACTTGAGGAGAAGGCAATACAAGCGGCTATCCCCAAGTGGGCTCTACCTACCTGCAACACTGATGAGGGGGTTCAAGAATTCAGTGTCTACCCAGGGAACAAGGGAGGAGCAGATCCTGGAAGCAGATCCTTCCCCAAAGGAAATCTCATTTTGACTCTGCAACTTGAGAGCTTCTGCCTGAAACTGACTCACTTTGATATTTCTTGGATTCTGTCTTCTTCCTTTCTTCAGTCATCTTTCCTGTTGGTTTCTTCCCTTTGCTTTGGGGGTCAGCTGGAAAAAGAATGAAGCAGAAGGCTAAGGCATGACTCCATAATTCCAGGACAAAGAGGTAAGACTGAAGGGGAAGGAGAAGTGTATTTGATACCTTCTGAATAACAGCTGTTTTACAGGTTTTTTCAATGCTCTGATTTGTCAAAAAATGGCTAAAATCTTTCCTTTTAAATTGCCAATAGGCCAAGACCAAGCACAGGAGGTTTTTGTCCAGAAAGGTTTTTTTCATGTTGTTACAAGTAGAGCTGGTCAGAAAATTTTGAAATTGTGCAAATTTTGTAGAAAAACTGAATTTCCACAATTCTTCCTTCCATTTTCTGACAAGCTCTAATTATAATCACCGTATCTACTATTGCAACACAATGAACAGCTCTTCACAAGATTAGGCAGAAAGAAGCTGCGAGATGAAAAGGTGTTTGTACTTACCTGGAAGTTTCCTTTAAACTGTCCCCCTTTTCTTAGCAGTACTAGTCTACAGCTCAAATAGTAAGGTCTTCCTCTCTACTTGCAGAACCAGACCTGTCAATCACTGGCAGCAATGTAAAACACACTTCCCATCCTGAAAGCCCACCAGTTGGGAAACTTCAACAGTTAATATGGTACTGTATAACTGTAACTACACATAATGCCTACTATAGAACACAAGAACCTCCGCAATCCCTGTGTTATCGTTTTGCATTTCTAGACCAATTTTTCTTCCCTGGGGAGCTGGATCTGTGACGCTTTACTACCTGAAGAAAGCAAGTGTTCAGGTAATTAATCTGCCTATTCTTTAGCACAGGAAGTTCCATAGATCTTTAAGATTTTACCATCACTGTGTGGCTGAAGTGATGGGGCATGGCAGCTGAAGTGGATGCAAATATATGCCTCATTATTTACTTTAGTCTGCCTTTGTTCACTGAGGTACACAAGTACCTGAAGTACATGAATGAGTAAGGTGGCTCTAAAGAAGTTGCTTTACTTGTAGATGAAGAAAGATCCTACCTCTTTCATCACTTCACCTTCAGACACTGAATATGACGAAGACTTTGTTTAACGTGGGAGCTTTTTCCCCGATAGCAAGATCATCTTGTAGACAATTGAGGATGCAATTTAGTTGAATTTCATGATCTCTGCCTGAATATTTGAATTTTACCACCATGTTGGTTCACTTCTTTCCAGAGATTAAAATGGTGGACATGAATTTGGCTGAGCATCATCTCTTTTTAATTATGGTTTGCCTCTCAAAAGCCAGATGCAGCCTAGTCAAGCCTGCTTGGCCCCTTATGCATGACTAGTCCTTGTGGGAAAAAGGATCTGTCCTGCTTTGGAGGAAAAGTAGCTGACCTAGCAAGATACTGATCAGGTCCAGGCAGTGGGGTCTTCTTAGGCAATATATCATCTTTGCTTTCTCTAACAGTCTACATCATTCTGGATAGGAGTAGAAAAGGAGAAAAGAAAAATGGTAGTATATGCAGTGCTCTTTGGGACAGAGCTTCTGTTGCTATTGTATTTGATAGCTGAATACTCAAAAAGAATAAAAATACAAATCAAAGTAATAATTCATGTATTGCATGGTGAATAAAAGGGTCTCACTGGTCGTATCTGATGACTGACACTACTTTGCTCCTCAAAGAGTTTTCATGTTGCTAGAAGATGTTGCTTGCACTTCCACCTTCCATAACAGTAGTGACATGTAATGTCTTGAGTATCGCACTGCAGTCCCTGGTGCTGGCTGACAGGTATTGGGAATCCAAAGAGGCATCCAAAACACAAACAATAGAAACTTCCACAGTATTGAACCCAGCCAAATTCTCTCTTGGTGCTAAGCAGGAGTGCACCCAAACATTAAATCAATCCACCCATCCAAGAATTTGCTAAGTAAAGCAAGCAGACATATGTGATGGCTGGCCCATCCCTTTGTAGTTTTCTCTCAGGCAGGAATCTACCTTCAGATCCCTGGAGTCTCTCAGGAAGGAGTGACTAGCCTTTCAATGCACATAAGAACTCCCTTAGAAAGGATAAAAAGCACATAAGTTTGCATAGGTTTATCTTGAGGACTCAGGAATAGGAAAATGGGTTCCCGGTTTGTATGTTCTGGCTACCATACACTCTAATGGGACTTTTGAACTCCTATATAGCAGAATCCAACCAATGTGACAGTAGATGTGTGTCTCCGGGCTGGCGATAGCTAGATTCTTCTGCATCTTTTTGGAAGCTTGTGGGACGGTGCTTTTTACTTAGCCTTTCCTTTTTCATGCTTCCCCTTTTTCAGATTTGGAGGGACAGAGGGAAAAGATCTAGTTCTGATGCACTTGAATTCCTCTTAGGCGTGTCACAGACATGGTTCCTTCTACCTTTGGGGTATATGCTTATCCAGGGAAGTCTATGTTCTTGCCCCTATTTGAGTTATTTTCATGAGGGCCAGCGTAAGAGACTCAAGATGCTGGAATGTGCTTGGGCCAGCAAGATAGATCCCATATATTTACTGTGAAAAGAATTTGCCGATTCCTTTGATGTGGAGGACTGCGTTGGGCTCTTCCTCGCTGGAGAGAACACATCCTGGTTACACCACCACCAGGGAAACACAGGCTGACTTAGTCTCTTGTAGATGGGCACGACAGATAGATTTAGAAAGTAGACTGATGGTCTATGGTTCCCTTTTCTGCCTTCTGTCTGGTCCACTGGCTGTACCGCGTGCTGGTCATCTTCCTTTCACAGCCTTTTGTGGAGAGGCAAGATGCAATGCTGTTGCTCCACGTGATGAACTACTTTTATTGTTGATGAGGGCTCTGGGAGTGCAACAGCTCCCTCTGATGCCTTGTCTGAGCTGGCCTCACTCTATTGCCCCCAATAGGAGAGGGTCGACTGTCACTCAGTGCTTCTTGGGGTTAGGGAAACAGTGGCAACTGTTTCTTTCATGGCTCTGCTCAGAACCTCACAAAGTAGGCCTACACAAGTCTGTGTATGACCACTGTGGAAGCCCTGTCTGGAAGACGGACAAAAATCCCAAGAGATGCATTTGGTAAGTAGAGAGGAGCATAAGCAGAAAAGCTTCCCTTTTCCTTTCTTCGTCTATTTGTTTGCCATGATGAGAGCAGCATTCGTCAGAGTGCACACTGCTGCAGTACCTCAGCGAAGGAATGCAGAATCAAAGTCTAATTCCAGACACCCAGCTGCTAAACCAGATGTATTTTAGCCCTCTAGATCCACTGAATTCTTTTGCTTTGTTTAAAAATGTAACTGATCATCTGCCGCAGTGAAATACGAGCCACCTATCTGCAGCTAGAGATGCAGAAGTAAAAGTGATTTTTATCCTACTTCCCGTTATTGACAGGTCTGGTTCTACTTCCAGGACTGCAAGTAGGCTGCAAACCCACTACAGGATTTGTTGACCTGCCTATGCTGAAAAAAGCTGTTTTCAAAACCATGTACACAATACAATACCAACAGAGTAAATCCTGACAAAGTAAATGTCTTCTTATGGCACCAACATAAAACATACATGAATTGTTAAAACATCAACAATGGACATGTCATAATGATTGCTTGGCACTGAGTTCTGTTGGCTATTGACACTAATTATGGAAAAACTGATTTTTTTTAAAAAAAAGTTAGAGTGGAAAAATGGCTTTTGAACAATACAGCAGCTACATTTTAAGGGTCTGTTAGCATTTCCTTTAGAAACCTACTTTGAGGGGGTTTATAATACAGCTGAATAAAACATGCTTAAGGCTGAAACTTGGCATAAAATGTCTCATAGAAGCAATTTTAATTTATTTTAAAAGCAAATTAGATTTAATTATTTGAGACATCTACAAAAATAACGTGTGATCCTGACTCTCCCTTGGGATGGTCACAAGAATCAGTAAGGTTATCTTATTTTACATCTTCAGTAATGATCTCGGAGTTAAGGTAAACCAAATGTTAATGAAATATAGAGATTTTAAATGGGGAGGTATTGCAAATACCAGGAGAAAAGAAAAAAGGATAAAGAGATCTAGAGAGGTAGAAAATATGAGCAGGAAATAAAATTAGATTCAAATCAGAAAATGTACAAGCTAAGGGTTTATCTACACTGGAATAACAGACATATGGAAAAAAATACAAAAACGAAATAAGTGCACCTTAGCTAAGCAGCAACTAAAAGGAACATGGTAACATCTGAAGGGTGTAAATATCAAGAAAGGAGAGGAATTTAAGGTGATCGAAGAGGATATAATTAGGAGCAATAGAATGAAATTTAGTCTATTGAGGAAAATGTCCTGACAAGGACATCTTGTAGATTATAGAACAGTCATCCACAGGAAGAGGTGAATGGCACATTTTCTTTAGACATTTAAAATTACACTGAATGAAGTATTAGAAATGTATTGTGAGAACAAGCACACATTGACAACAGGTGAGACTAGATGAGACCACAAGAAATGATTTTTTTTTTCCTTTCTGATCACTGAACTATCAGTAGTGTAAGTGTCCTGGCCTTAAGAGCTTTTGATGGCATAAAACACTGGTTTCTAGAATCAGTAATTCTTGAGATAATAAGCCATTACAGTGGAGGAGGAAGGAAGCAAAATGATAATCTGAATAGTTGATTTTAAGGTCAAATATCACACAGACTACCATGAAAAGAAACTAATGCTATATACCATCAGAATGCTCAGAATTGCAACTTTCCAGTTTGTATAAAGCTTTGGTTTCTAACCATTTTGTTCTAGCAGGGTATTTGTGTCACCAGTTTGGGAGCTCTGCTACAAATGATATGGACCATATCAGATTAGAATATATTTGATTAAATTAGCGCTGAATATAGCACATCCTGGGCCAGTGCAGTTTTCAATCCTTAGATGACCATCCTAATTTAAGAGTTTCACAGAGTTTCCATCATAACAATCAACTTTTGTGTCACATTTGCACAAATTTGAAGTATATTTCTCTTGCCTATTTTAAAGTCAAGAGAACATGCATAGAAGCAGTAAATGCATGGGAGTAATGAGGCTAAATCATGTATTATTGATTATAACAAATGATTAATGAAAATTATTATGCATAAATGTAGTCATTTGATAAACCTTATAATTTTGGCTTTTTAAAAAAGATACCAAGTCATTGATATAGTGGTCTAAAAATCTCGCTTTTAAAGGTCATTTTAAGTTACACGTAGCATATTTTAAAATCCTTAGTAGAAGAGGCTATCAAAGTTGGGTTTTTTTTATTGTTTCTTTTGTTTTTTGTTTCCTTTCAAAGTTTGTATGCCAAGTGTAGCTAACAGCAAACTTCAGCAGCCTAGTTAATAAAGCATTTTAAACCAGACTTTAATAGTCAGATCTCATTGGCACTAATAAGTCCACTGAAAAAAATATATATACCCTCTTTCAATTTTCAGGAAATTCTAAGCCTCAAGTGGTTCTGGAAAAAGTATTTGAATTGGTAAAAAAATAAAATTTTGTTTTTCCAAACAAAGATATAGTGGCTTTTTTGTTTTGTTTTGTTTTTAAAGGAGCTAATTTTTGGAAGAAAAAAACAAGGTTACCAACATATTGGTATATACATATATATCCTTAACATACTCCAATTATTGCGCAAAACTTGCAATTTCTTTATGTTAATAGGGGCTTTCATTTTACTTCTCAGAATTCAGTGCTGGTTTACTTGATTCAGTTATACCTGCAATTAGCTTATGTGTTTTTTTAAAAAACATTTGATTATTTTGTATCTTGCTGATTTTCCACTCAATACTCTGAATCCTCACATTTCTCCTACTCTTCTGTAGTCTTTTAACCAGTTTTCTGTTAGTGTCAAGTTCCAAGTTTTTGTGCTACAAACGAGCAGTGTGAAGGGTAACCACTCCAATAAGGCTACCTGCATTTTTCAAACTGAATTTTGCAGAAGACATTTTGCTAGTCTATTCTCCTTTGGTATTTACGCCTGCTCTTCTCCATGACTCTCCTCTGATGTTTGTAATTTCTGGAGAACTCAAATATAGCAAAAAGTGAAGAAAGTTTGCATCCCTAACATATAACCATCCTACTCTCAATAAATATAGATCACTGCCATTAATGCTAGTGGAGAATTACACATTATGCACGGAAAAGAAAGAATCCTAAATAGACTACTTTTTGTAGCATTCACTCAAAAATGTAACTGCTATCCTATTTTGAAAAGGGACTCAATGATGGCATTGTGTGGTTCCATGTCTATTGTGTTCCATGTCAAATGTTCTCAACTTTCAGGGGGAAAAGATTGTTTCCTATCAGCCTCGCAATCTAAGCCTGGAATATGAGACTCAAGCTGGATTCTTTTCTTGTCTTTACCAGCAATAAAGGATGAGGCTGATTTGGGCCCTCAGTTATACCAGTTGACTTACTGGTACTTAATCTTATTGCTGAGGCACAAGCAGATCCTTGATGTTCTCTTAGTTGTGTTGGTTCTGCTAACAGGAGTACAAAGTGGTAAAAGCTTATTTTAGTCTAATGTGTGCAGATATGATTGAATACATATGGGGAACAATTTAAGCCCTGACCTTGCAAATGACCAGTGTGCCCATGCACTCTGTACTGCAGGATCAGGGCCCAAGATCTAGTAAGAAGGTTAAATTTTTAGTCATTTTTCAGGAGAGAGCCACACTTTAAAAGTTGTTGATTTCACCCAGCTTATTACACATGTAAGATATTAACAGTACAAAAAGTAAAGCTAATGATCTTCCCACAGAGCTTAGTCGAAGCTATATTCAGTTGTACTGAATATTCTTGAAGTAGTTCTGCAATAATTTAGCCATTTAACATTCTCAGAATGTTCTTTGATTTAATTAAGTTTCCTTACTGGACTAAATCCCAAAATTTACCTATATTTTAATTATTTTTAGTATGAGAAATTAATTTCCATATATATTTTCCCCAAAATATGACTTAAAACAAGACAAACAAAATATGCTGAGTTCCTCTTGTTTTAGTCTTTCCTTGTAAGGAAATTCTCACCAACTCAATTCAGGCAGAGTTTTCTATTTCTTTTAAATAAAACTACTTCTTACACTCACTTCCCCTCCATCTCTTCTCCATGCAAGCATCTTTCACCTACCTGCTTTGCTCAGTCAGACCTCCCAGCATTTGCACTAGACATAATTAACTTTGGTAATGCCTCTTCACAGGCATACCAGTGTGCAATGTTAGACTCAGTCATTCTGTATCTGTTGAAATATTAGCACTTGTTTTAGGTCACTTACAAAGAACAAAGTTAAGCCATAGAAAATCAAACAAAACAGATACAAACACGCACATACAGTTTTATTTCTACCTTAGGCTCATTACTTTTGTAGAACTATAAAATATAGAAAAAACAACATTTGCACCAAAAACCAAACTTACCCCTCTTAATGATGTGGGTTTCAAAGTCTGATTAACCATATTTTATATGGTTTTATGCATCTCACAGGACCCTCTCCTTCATTTGAGTCAAGCCTTGATTGACAAAAATGAACACCGTCTAGGGCAGATAAAAAGAACTTCCCTCTTGATGAAACAATGCTTCCCTCTAGCACCCAACCAAACATGCAACAGACTACTAGCCCTTTTGATCACAAACACTATTTTATTTAATTGAACATTTTTCTGCATGATTACTGCATGCACAGATTCTTTTGAACTGAATTCTTGACAACTATGTTTGCCAAATACTTTCCTTGGAGCTTCATATTAATTTCCTGACCTATTTTATTTCAATTATTTTTCCTTAAGAAAATAACTAAGTTACAGGCTGATATTGTTTCAAAATATGAATTTACATTAATTTAATGAAAATCTTCTATCTGAAGATTCTGAAGATAACCCCAGCTCCCCCCATCAGATGTGAAGGGCTATTATTCAGTGAGATATTTAAAAGCTATTAAGACTAAAAAGGGTTCTTTGACTCCATGATTTTCTTTTAGGGTAAAATTTTAAAATTAAATTACAACCTGCACTGGGAGAGCTCTGCATTAAAAATAAATGTTTTGAGACAAACTCTAGAAGATGTACCTCAATTAGGAATTTCTAAATCTTAAGTGTTACATGTAAATTATAGATCTACTTTATATTTTCTCCTCGTAATTTTAATAGTAATAGCTTCCTACCTACCACCAAATAAAGTGAAAGAAACTAGAACGAAGTGCAGAAAGAATCATAAAAATCTCAGCCTAAGATATCTGAGCTGTTCCCCTCTGTCCCATTTCTGTAGGTAGACTATTTTAATCAGTGAATGTATGTTGAATTGTCCCTTCCAAACAAACAAAAAAACCAAAAACAAAATAAAAAACCCCCACAACATAGGCTTAGGGCATGAAAGTGCTGTCAAAACCAAAAAAAAAAAAAAAAAAAAAAGCAAATGCAGGATACATGTGACAACTCAGGCTCAGCTAGTCAGCTAACTTATGGGAAATTGGTTTTGCTTCATTAAGTATCTGCAATGTAATCACTAGCACATGCCCAAGGTTATGTTTTGAGGCTGTAAAGTTAAACCATGTTTTATGTGGTGTAAGATTTAATTTAGAATTATTCTAATTTTTAACTTGAGCTACTCTAACAAGCTGTTGTTTGCCCAGATAAAGTTTTTAATAAATCTTAATGATAATAAAACGGGATATCCCTTAAGCATTTAGCCAATTAAACTATATAGTTTGTCACTACTATTTTGCTAGACAAGAATTATATTAGCAATAACCATCTCATGTCAATTCCTGCAACCCAAGGGTATATATTTTCATGTACCTCTGAGCTTCCTTTAACGCTTTAAATCAGATGGTCAACATCGTAGTTCCCATAGTTCCAAAAAGTGACTTACTGTAAGACCAGCTGTTAGGATCAAGAATCCCTCAATGTTTTTTTCAAGTGGTCAGTTCAGCAGGGAAATACTTGGGGAAAAAAAAGCAATGACCTTATTTGTGCATTTCACATAAAATAATGCAGTACACACAATCCCCATGAGACAAGCATACAACTTGTTTATGTATGTGGTACCAAATAAAGCTATGGTCCTCCAATGGGATCTGGTTGGGCAAACTCTTACATTCCTTGGGAATTCAATTGAAATCAATGAGACTCTGCATAGCTGCAAGCATCTGCCTGCTTTAATGCAGCTGCAGAATCAGGGACTACTTTATTTAAAAACCCCACTACAATAGTTATGAGATGGTTGAAGAACAAAAACAAAGGGTGGATAAGCATTTGGAAAGTTCCATCCCATCTGACCTTTCTGGAAAAATTATGATAGCAATTAATTTTAGGAGCCTAATGAAAGTGACAATACTACATTAAACTTCAACCAATTCAAATACATTACAGAGAAGGTACAATGTAAACTCAGTATAGCTTTCAGAAGCATCAAGCATTCAGCTAACTGTAATCAAAAGTTTGCTCTTCTTTTAGTAATATGCCTTAGTATCAAGATACAGCATTATGATCTTTTAACAACTGCCATTAGAAATTAAAATATTTCTTAAATCTCTCCACTCTGTTCTGAAAGTGGTGTTAACTGTGTTTAATTTGCTGCTGCTTTGTTGTTTGTTTTCCCATTATTATATTTTAAAGAATAACACACTAATTGCTTGCCTTTCATTACCAACAGCAAATATGTGTTTGCTCTCAAACCTTTGAACAGTCTGTTCCACAGTCTTGTAGGGTGAGGGGTGTGTTCCACATTGAATTAAAAGCAACTGTCATGAAGGATGCTTTCAGTCTCTAGGGAAAGGGGTGCCAGAAATTTCCTTGAAAAATGTTCGCTGCTGCCTCTGAAGAAGTCATTTCTCCATTCATCCAAGTCACATGTTAAGAGAGTTTAGCAAATTAGGAGAAAATGAGAAAAAGACGCAGTAGAAACATATACTTATTAAATGATTTTAGGTTTTAAAATATTTTCTGCTGTGAAAGTCTCTCAAACCCAAGAAAGTATAAAAATACAAAAAGATCATATTGCTTACACACACTTATATGTAAAAATATCTAGCAAATCAGTTATCAAGGAAGGTAAATGTTTAACCCCAACCACCTTTACAGTGGAAAGTTTTATTAAAGTGAAGTGTTAATTTAAATGTACACATTTATTTTTTATCCCTGATTTAAAAAAAAAAAAAAAAGTAAACATTGAGGCAAATTATCTTGATCTCAGGTTGAAAGTGTGCGGAACACGTAGTGAACCCTGATACTAACTTCAATTGGAAAAAAAAGATAGTAAAAACTACCGGAGAGCATAATTCTTTAAGGAAAACAGACATTTTCTGTGTCTTATGTTTTTGGTATTTCAATTAGCATATATTTTACTATGAGCATTCTCAAACTTTCCCCACAGTGGACAGAGTTGGTTTCATAGACCACCTTCTCCCTGCCATTCACAACCACACGGAGAACATCACTTCCCATTTGTAATCACTTAAAACCCCATGTAGCCACTGTAGCTATTGCTTACTTTAAGTCGTCCTATAAGGAAAGTATTAACATATTTTAGCAGCTGGAATGACAACAGCCAACTCTCCATAGGCCGTAGACCACAGTTTGAGAACCACTGCTCTGTTACACGTTAACCTGGAACTTGACTGGGGTAACATTCAAGTATTTCAGGTGTAGTAAATAAACATGATGTTATGCTGCAACAAACATGTCAGCGCATGCATCCATTTCCTACAAGTCACAATGCAAGAAGTTCCTTACAGTGACTGCTAGACAGCATGTTATGCCGATCCTCGCTTATACCAGTTCACACAACCTCAAACAGGCAGCTAACATTAAAAATAAATAAATAAAAAGGAAGTGTGAAATATTTTGCAGTAGTATGAAGTTAAGAACACCTTTATACATCTATGAACTCCTTTGAGGAGTTTTTAGATTCTCTAACAGTAATAATTTGATTAGTTTCATTTATTAAATGACAAAAAGTCCTATAGCTAAAACAGTCTAATTTTTTTTTTAAGGAAAGTTTTCCATAATTTCTAAGTTGTTACTTAATCATTAAACTTTAATAATTAAACATTAGAAATAATGTGGTTCTTTAAGGCTCTGTGGCACTGCCTCAATCTGGGTCCAAAGGTTTGTATTAATATGCTCCATCCTGGCAGAACCCAATAACTAGGTAGAGCACCACTGACTTTGATGAGGTTCTGTGCAGGCTTAAGGTTTTGTCTATATTGAGCTTCTTGTATGATTAGGGCCCTAGTGATGAGTGTACTACTTAGTTTTGAGGATTAGTCAAAATATTGGCATCAATGGCGTGGTATTTGTGATTTAACCCTGATTTAACTCAGGCCTCCCATGCACACACCATGATGGAAGGTGACAGTCTTCCTTGCTGTTCAATGCAGTTAGTTCAAATACCCTCCTATTTGCCAACTATTTAAAAACTACTCTAGTCTCACACTGCAGTGCTTGTGTGTGCAAATATTAATTTTAAGCAAAGACTTCTACGCTTGACAATTACTTCTGCCAATTTCTCATTTTTAATTATATGCAAAGAAGTCAAAAGAAATGTTTTTATTTTTACACTAATACTTCATATTTTCTTCTTACTTCAGACTCCTGATGCATGAGTTTAGGAACATAATCAGGGCTTTGGAGCGGAACCCGGAGCTGGAGCACGAAGCAGCTCCGGAGCAGTGGAGCTGCAGGTTATTGGCTGGAGCGGAGCCGGAGCACAGCTCCAAAGCCCTGAACATAATGACACAGTAGATCTAGGAACTTACCATTAGAATACAAATAGTAGGGATCCTACAATGAGTAATAGGGCCCTAAATCTGAAAATAGAGTTTCTCTCAGTAATAGAGAAACATACGCTGCTATTAACTACCATTCTAAAGGATCACATACATACCCTATGTAGGAGTTTAAATGTTTAAAATGTATGTACATTTAAAAGGACTAGACTAGTAAGATTTAAGTAGTCAAAGCAGAGTCATCTTTGAAGGTTTTTTTAATCTTTAAAGCTGTAACAAAAGCATTATATTCTGAACACAAGTAATAATTTGACTTGTGCCACAGTTCAAAGAGTTTAATCAACTTAACTTACAAAAACTATAGCTTTTAAATCAATGCTTTTTTTTACGTCTTACTTCAGTGATTTGCAAATGTAAAATATTTTATCAGCATTTCACAAACAGATAGGAATAAAGTGCTCAGAGGGAATTAAATCCTTCCAGGGGCGTTTTAGTTCAAATCTAATTATGAATTTTTCCTCACTCTCTCCCCTTCCTTGTTTTTTATTCCCAGTTGCAGCCTATAATTTCTTTGAGGCAAGAGAGGAATGTCACCCTAGAGTTTCCAAATACCAACGTTTTAGAATTTTTCCCAATTAACCAGCAAAATTTTGCCTCTAAGTAGTTAAGATTGAGTATTTCAAAAGTAGCATCTGATTCTGAGTGCCTCTAATTTTGAGTGCCCACCCTGAGACATACTGAGTTTCGTTTTCAGAGGCATCCTCCCGCTTAAGCCACCCCAAATTAGGGGAAACTTTTTGAAGTCTGGACCCTAGCTAGATAAGCTGGTGCCAGAACAAATACCATCCAAGAGAAGTCATAAAATATAAACTCGAATTGATAGAATTACTTTTTTAAATTATAACCAAACTGGAAGTTAGGAAAATGAAACACTACAGGCAAGGGCCATCACAAATTAGGCAAGAGTCTGACTGGCATTCTAAAAGCAATCTCTACAGGAAAAGGTGTTGGTTCACAGCACTCTCAGTGAAAGGAGAAGAGACACTATAAAGTACTGGAAGGGGGACGCAATCCTCTCGTGTGTCGATGTACCTAGCACCAATCTAAGTTCAAAGGGTTCTTTGAAGTCAAAAGAGACGTCAGCAAAATGTACATTTGCATCCAGTATTTAATGAAAGCCAGAGGAAAAACTAACCTAAAAAAAAAAAAAAAGCTTCTCCAAAGGGAGTTGAAATGGACTATTTGTTTATATTGGCTGTCATATCAATAGGGACCCTTCTCCGAGAAGCCAGCAAAATTCCCACTTCTAATACTAATTTTGCACTTTAAGCCCTCCCCAGTTCTTACACCAAACTGAAGTAACAATGATAACTGAAATAGAGGCCTTCTTGCCATTTTAAACAATGTTTTGTTAATACTCATTACTGCAGAGATCAAGTGTGTTGGGGTGATCAATTAAATAGAGAGACTCCAATCTTCAGCTTCTGAGGTAGGCTTCTGGTGTAACTGTTGTCCATGGTGGTGCTGTCCATAGAATTTCTTTCATTAGAGGAGGATATATCTTTACTAAATGAAAGAAGTGAGGATTAATGCGGTTTCCACTGATTCAGTCTCAGGGGCCCACTGTGACAGTCTGAAGTGACAATGTAAGGTAGTCCAAAGTACCAAGTCAACCAAAGAATATAGAATTACAGATAGCAGGGACCTTTTACTTTATTATTATTACTATTATTAAATAATAAATGTGAAAATTAGAGAAAGATACTGTCTGAAGCAACTTGCAGAGAAAAGTACCACACTATAAATTTAAGAGTTTAGGTCCAAAGTAGGATTTTAAGAAGGGGGAATATATACAGCCAAATTTTATTGAGTTTTGCCTCTGGTACCTGCCAGAAGCTTTAATAAGCATTAACAGATAGGGGGGGGGAAAGGATTTGGATGTAGTTGAGTGAGGATGGTGGAACATACCAACATTTTCTTGGCTGCAATCCACCCACCTTAGTCTGCTCCTCAGCTGAACAAAGCAAACAAAAAGTAACAAGCTCTGAATGATTATGTATGTTAATGTTACAAGCTCTGTAGTATTAACATATGTCCGAGTTATTGGCTTCACTACATCAGCCCCTCCTGCTGCACTCTTCTGCTTCCTTACAAGGTGCAGTAGGGGAGTTGAATGCTGTGTCGGCACACAGCAAAAGTAAGTTAACAGGTTCTTATATGCTATTCTTCCTTTTGAAGTTTTTATTTTCAGGCTTCAGCTCTACTCGGACTCCTCCCCTATACTCTAAAAAGAGAAAGCTGAAGAAAAAATTAAATGAAGTTGGATAAAAAAATTGAATAAAATCTAATGATAAACTCACAGAAGTTAAACTGAAGGAAGCTGTAGCGACGACTGAGTGGCCCCTGAAGTAGGAGGAACCAGGAAGGAGAGGGGCTGTGAGCATATGGCGAGGATAACAGATTTAAGTTTTAATCATAAAAACACAAGACAAAAATTATAATTGTGTTTTAGTTTTTACAAGTAATCTGATTTGGGTAACTGAAATAGCTAAATCTAAAGCTATAAATGAGAAAAATTTAAATGTATTACACAATTAAATACTGAACAATGGCATGACTGTGATGCAGAAGCTTACGTAAGTACCATATTTTGCCATATATAAAAACTATAGTAGAACTCAAACACAGAATGGCAAAAGAGCAATGCTCAGACTGTGGACATAGGAAATAGGGCCATTCTTCCCCATCTCTCACCCTATTTGGACCCCGGCTTTCGGAGGAACAAGTGACTTTAAAAAGGGACTGAAAGAGAAGATCTGTACAGTGACGCAAGGAAGGGGAAGGTAAAGTATTACATGAGGAAGAGTAATGAGTGTTTAAAACGAAGGAGCTATTGCAAGTGAGGGCAACCTGTAATCAAATTCCTTGCACCTGATCTGGTGATATTCTTTGATGGCTGGATAGTGGGGCTGCTGAGTAGACAAGAAAGTTCATCACTCTGAAGAAGAAACAAAGATGGACTGCAACTTTAGAAAGGAGAGAAATAAAAGTGAAATTCTGTAGTCTGGAGGTCAGTGATTTAGGATACTTAATGATATTTCCAACTGTTGTACTGAAATGGAGATGGCATATTTATCACTGTTTTACCAAAGCACCAGTTTATGAGGGCCTGTTTTGGTCTGATATATGTCCAATTTTGAGAGATGGCTTAATTTTAAATATTTCTTTCTTTCATCATTTAGTTATTAAGTGAAGCACAGGTTCTCTGCCATATAAATTTAATACCTTTTGTTAAAAATATTTTAAGAATGGATAATTTTAAAAAAAAAAGTGTCCTGCATATAACTCCATTTTCCTAAACTTAAAACAATCTGCAGCAACTTGGTCTCCCTAACAGTTACATTGAGGAAAAGCTAATGGACTGGTCCCAGTTCCTTTCTAACACCCCAGGTCTGAGTGGGCCCATGCTAACTTTACGGTTTGAAAATGTTAAATTCTCAATAACTTCAATGAACTGTAAAATCTAAGCTTTTCATGGTTTACATTGAAGCTCTTTTGTTTTGAAGTGACAAAGATTTTATGCCGCTAAGGTTTTCATAAAATTACAGTTTTAGCAGCATCTGATGCTAAAACTGTAATTTTATAAAAACCTTAGTGACATAAGTCTTTGTTACTTCAAAACAATATTGCAAACACTTACGCACACAGATAATCCACTGAAGCTAATCGGATTATTCACGAGTCCAATTATGTACTAAAGTGTTTGCAGGATCAGGACCAATAATTTGTAAAATTAAAACGTAGCCCCGACTAGTAATAGCATTTAAAAAGGTGTTTAAAATTTATTGCTCTTTGAGCACTATTCAGACAAAGCAAAACCATGCAAACAAGTCTTCATAAATTGAGAGAACTATGAGGAAAGTCCCAAAAATAAACCCTTCCATAATTAACATTTTTTTTTTTATTGGCAGACATGGAAAAGCAAAGATTCAAAAAAGCAGACGCACAGCTATTGGAAGAAGCAAGGAGTTGTTAAATGTTTTGAGATAGAATTACACACTAATTGTGTGTAATTCTATTTGGAACACGAATTTCAAATTACAAAATCATAAAGTCATCACCTAGAAAAATTTACAGTTTTCTAGATTTATACAGGATAACTATATACACAAATGCTCAACACATGCTCAATAATATACAACCTAAAAAGCATTGTTCAAAACCTTTTTGCTATTGTGCCTCAGCTGTTTTTTATTATTACTTTTATTTAAGTAAGCTTTGTGCTGAAAAACCAATTATTTAAATTGATTTCATTAACCTTTATAGGACAAAGAAATGATTAATGCAAATACAGAAGAAGTCTACTGCTTGTTTTGATCACTGAAATGTAACGTTTTATTGTGCAATAATTGAAAGGTTTGAGAATATGTAAAAAGAGAAAACACACAGGAAAAAGCAGTGCTATATAAGTGCCTTGAATTAGGTTCCAGAACTCTTAGAATTTTAGTTAGACAACAGTAATTATAAATAACACTTTACATTTATTTTTTTAGATCAAGAGGGGTTTTTTTGGCCTTTGTTTTGAGAGTGTTTGTTTCCATTTCACCCCACTTCGGCGCTGCTGCTGCCCCCCCCCCCCCCAGCTCCCCTCCAATACAGAAAGTCCAAGTACCCTCTGCTTTACTGACTACACAACTCATTTCTCTAGTCATTTAAAAAAAATATATAAAAAAAAAGAACCAGCATCTGTTCACTTACCTGACTTCCCATAAATGAAGGCAAAACATCACCTTTCCCAAACCTTATTTCAGTATGCCCAGAGGATATGTTTACTGTGCATTAAGTTTATGTAAACACACTTAGTATTATGATTGTTGAATATAACTTTAGAAACGGCACGTCTGCAGTTATATGCTCTTCCATCCAATAGTCTGGCAATATCCAACAGTTTTAGAAACTATGCATTTTGGAAGAAGTCCACTAACCCCAACCCCGCTCTATTGCTTATCTCAGGGACTCTACATCATTTAAGAGTAATGTAACTTGTTAGAATTACATACAGAACTCTTTTGATTACTTTTTCCTGTTGCCTTCGCACCGCCCTCACTTCTCTTACATGTTGTACACCTACCACCATTCCCATCATATACCCAACAGAATATTGGAAGAGAAAAAGTTATCAAAACCCATCTACCTAAAGCATACAAACTAACCAAACCAAAGAATATTTTAAATACAGCAATTTGGCAAGCCTTTTTATGACTATCATTAATCCCAAGCCTTCAGTTATACATACATGATCACTCCCAAAACGGAAACACCAGTGTCAGTTCTTTCACCTCGATTCAAAAGGCAACACTGAACTAACACTCCCCGCCAACTTCCTTTGTTGACTTAAATTAGCAAATCTACTTGAAATCATTCACCTTAATTCTTCACGTGGCAACACTAAAATTTTGTTTCCATAGGCTACTAACCAACACACCACGCTTCAAGCAAATATTTCTGATGAATTTTTATAAGCTGACTTTTGGCAAAGGGCACCTGCGAAGGATATTGGATAATTTAGCTCTATATTAAATTATTAGAGCACATCCAATTACTAGTCAATATACTATACAGGACTATTTGGTTTAACACAGAAGACTTAGGTTCCATCTTTGTGCATATAAGCCATTTTGAGACGCTTATACCATTGTAATACTGAACTGCCGATCAAATGCACGTCTTTCGCATGCAGAAAGTTCTTTTAAATATATTTCTTACACAAATTTATTAATATTGTACTACATTTATACAGTGCCATTGGAGTCTATTGTACATTACAAATGATAAAAAGACAAGGTTCCTCAGGAGCTTAGAATCTAAATTAGACAAACACAGTAAAGGAAGACAACAATAGGAAAGCAAGAGGGCATGAATAGAAAGGAGGTCAGCAAAAAAAGGTTAATTGGGACTGGAGAGTTTTGAGAACGCATTTGAAAAAGGAGACAGAGGTAAAATGGCACACAGTTGAGGTACGTACAACTAAAAATACTGAGCTGTTTACATTAGCTTACAGGGAAAACAAAAGTTTTCAAGAGCTCAAAACAGTCTATTAAAAATAAGATTAACGTTCTAAACATTATCAGATGCCAACATTCAGAATAAAGACGTTTTATTTGCTATTTCCCACAGTCAAAAGAAACACTATCATACTTCAACAAATAGTAGACTAACTTTGTATATGGTTAACAATTCTCCCCAGTTTCAAGCAAAAACCCACATCTCTTGACACTCATCCTCTAATACTCTTACTTCCATGTCAGTGATCAGAAGATCTTTCTAAAAAGTTCATAATTCAATACGACACAAATACAGTGAACTTTAAGGCTAACAAGAATCACTGGTACATGTATTAGGAAGAAAAGCTTGCTTGCTTATCAGACATATCTGACAATATCACTAGACATTAGAGCTATCCTTTTCTTAAGTAGAACTTACTAAAACTATCTCCCTTCCCTGGTAGCTTGTTCCAGGTCTACATCATCTTGGAAAATGATGTGCCTATTCTTCACAATATCCATTCTAAACCTCTCTCTAACCAGCTTCAGATGGTGATCTCATGTAAGCTGATTAGATCCTTATTTAAGTATTTATTTGGAGACGTTGATATTTCCATATTAATTAGGCCTCTTATGGTATTCTTTTGAAGGCTAAAAAAAATGAAGCTCTTGAAGTCTTTCTGCATAAACCTTCTAATCTTCTAGTAAGCCTTGGGGTCCTTCTCTGCACCTATTTAGGAATTTGAGAAAAGTATCCTGGTCCCTCTAAGATTTAGGACTTGCTACATTTCCAAGTCATTAGCTAGCCTATGATCCAACTATGGACATGCACAGTTATCAATAGTTAAAATACTGCTATGCTCGCACACATAACATATATAGAATATATTGCTTATTAAGGGCTTGTCTACACATAAAGCACTCCAGTGGCTTCAGTGTAGACACCACCTCTGCCAACAAGAGGGGTTCTCCCATCAGCATGGGTAATCCACCTCCCAGAGAGGCGGTAGCTAGGTTGACAGAAGAATTCTTCTGTGGTTCTAGCACTGTCTACAAAGGGATTTAGGTTGGCTTAACAATACCATCAGAGGTTTGGATTTTTCACACCCCTGACCAACATAGTAAAACCAACCTAATTTTCTAGCGCAGAGCAGCCTAAAGTTGTCCAACAGATCCCACTATAATACCCTGTTTTCAGTTGCTTAGGACTTTGCCAAACTAACCGCTTAACAGCTGAAATTTTCCACAGTGAGTGTATCTCAGGCTGCATTTAAAAAAAAAAAAAAAAAAAAAAAAAAAAAAAAAAAAAAACCACCAGCCAAAGTGGTTCAGAGAACGAAGCTAGGGGAAAATAGATTGGGTCTGAGTTGGGAGCCAGGGTGGGAGTGGGAATGGATTGGGACTAGCTGGGGAAGAAGACTAGCACTGGGAACCAGGGGGTGGAAGGATGGAGGTGGCTGGAGAGGGGAGACAGATCTGTCAAGAAATTGGGGGAGAACTGACATTGGCTGGGCAAGAAGACTGGATTGAGAACCCTAAGGAGTGGAGACTGGAACTAACTAGGTGAAGAGAATGGGACTGGGCCCAAGAGCCTGGAGTAGGAAGGAGACAGTACTAGGACAAGGACAGGTTGAAGGGGCCACACTTGGGGACGAGGTGTGGCGGTGGAATAGACAGAAGAGTCTGTGCCAACTGAAAACACACACTTCCTCCAGAGCCTAGACTAGAACCATTCTTCTGCTGTCAGCTAGCGTTTGAAACCCACTGGCAAAGTGTCCCATTCCCCTCTATTGCTAGTCCAGATGGAGGATGACAATCAGTTACTCTATTAGCTCAAATGACACACAACTGTGTGGTGGATCTAAAGGTTACAACCATTCTGATAACCCACGTGGTTGTCAATATAATGCCATGTCATCACTTCTGTTTTTTCAGTTTGCTTTTTTAAAAAGCAAGGAAAATACACACAAAAAGCTGTATTAAAGGATTATTAAGGTTGTGATCATATAATTAAAGACTACATAATAATGCATATGCACAAAAGGGCCAAATTAAGGTCACATGGGCAAATTTAATTCTGGCATTTTCTAATTCTGAAGTGCTTGATTTTGCAACCTTAATAGCGTTTTTAATGTAATTTTTTTTTAAAGTGTTTCATTTATAAAGAATAGATTTTGCATTGCAGTGCCAACCCAAGGTCTAAATCAAGATTCGAGTCCACTATGCTAGGCACTGCACAAACAGATAGGATTTATGGTCTCTGCCTCGAAGAATTTAAAAATTAATTTGAAACAAAATGCAGGGAGTATCAAACAGTAGGGAGAGAGGAAAGGAAAGATGGTGGAGAGTAAAGGTAATAAGGTTACATATAAAAAGTTATCAACTGCAGAACAGGCACTGTACATAAGCTCTCAGAAATAACCCCTTCCCCATTCTGTTTGACTGGAATATTTTCACATACCCATAAAACTGGGTAGGGGAAGAAAGACACACACACACACCCCCCCCCCCCCCCCCAAGGTTGTGTCCACATACTCTATTTCTTCCTCGGTCATGTTTCTAATACTGGACTTTTCACTCTATCCGCATTGCTACATTTCTCATTCAAGCCCTCCATCATCTCCAGTCTTTACAACAACCTCCTCCTCATGCATCATTCTAAATTTGCTTCATTCCGTTCGTTCACTGGCTCTTCATTTTCCATCACATCAGATTAAGGACTCTCGTCCTCATTTTTAAGTACCTTCACAGCTGTTCCTCTCTTTAGTTACTTATTTTACACATTGCCCACCACCCTGCCAGTATATTTTTGCACCCTCTTCCATGCTGCTCCCCAAGTATCGAACATCTTCCATGAACTAATCAATAAAGCCTCTAACCTCTCCTTCAAATACCTCCTCAAGACCCCCTTTTCTGTGATGCCTTGAAGATGTCAGCCCACTTATAATGAACAAGTTATGGGGCAGTCATATATATTAAAAAAAGCCCACAGCAACTAAACATATACTGTACACCGGGGTTCTCAACCTTTTTCTTTCTGAGGCCCCCAAACATGCTATAAAAACTCCACAGCCCACCTGTGCCACAATAACTGGTTTTCTGCATATAAAAGCCAGTGACGGCATTAGGGGGTAGCAAGCAGGGCAACTGCCTGGCAAAGCCACATTGCTCAGGCTTCAGCCCCAGGTGGCAGGGCTCAGGGTCCTGGGCTTCAGCCCCATGTGGTGGGGCTTTGGCTTTCTGCCCTGGGCCCCAGCGAGTCTAACGCTGGCCCTACTTGGTGGCCCCGGGGTTCCTGGTTGAGAACCACTGCTGTACACGTTCTGATTGTATCCCTCTCCCCAATCCTTTGCACACTGCTTGTCTTCTTAAACAGTCCACAGCAAGGATCTTTCTGTCTGTGTGAACAGCACCTGGCACACAGTAAACATGTCAAAATAAGAATTGTAAAAAATAGCAACCATATTTTATTTAATTTCCCATCCTGTTGTCCCAATTACCTCAGGTGCTAAAGATGTTCAAGGAACTTACAGTTTTCCTTCATCTCAGGGCAATCCACAAAAGCAGAAGGGCCACTCAGTTAACTCTACTAGTGTTGCCAATTTTAAATACAAATTAATTATTCAAGTATCAGCGATAAATTCAACAGCCAAATAAGTGAACTATTTTCTGAACAGTAATAAAAATAACTAAATATGATTCTTTACATTTTAATGCAATATTTTATATCATGATATTTATAACACTTTCCATTCAAGTATTTCAAAATGCTTCACCAACATTAAGGGAAAGCTTTATACTCAACACATCTATTAGATAAGGTTGTACTATCCCCATTTTTCAATGAAGCGCAGATCATTTCCTGTATAAAACTCAGAGTGTCACCTAAGACTGTGGCAAAAATGGGAATAGATCCCAAATTTCTTGACAATCAGTCAGGTGCATCAACTATACACCATCCAATTGGTTTTTGGGCAATTAGGAACCTTTATGTCATTTGTTTTTTTCATTTCTTTTACACCCAATTCTGTCATTTACTACAATGTTATGCAATGCTACCGATTTCCATGTTTGACATCTGTTGGAAAATGCATGTTGCTAAATAATCTGTTAAACATATAGTAATTTGAGTACTTATTCAGCTGTTTAGGATTATTTTAAAATTGATATTTTGCTAATCCATTTATACTTTAAGAGTGACATCTACAGGACTTTCTGGACCTCAGGATTAATGACCAGTCTACCACTAATTTGTAATCACATTCAAAGTAATTTGGATTATACCAAAATCAGACCAGTTAACTTCCTCCTCCAGAAGCCAAGCACAACCACTAAAATGTGTGTGGAATCTTTCAGCTTCTAAACCATGATTCCTGGAACAGCTGCTGAAAATCAAATACAATACCTATATTTACAAAATAGCTCAAAGATAACATTTTCAAAACTGCCTAAATGACTAAGGCATGTAAGTACCATTTTAAGTGATTTAGGCACTTCATACTTGCCTTGACTGGAGACTTAACCTCAAGTTATAACTTGATGTTGCCACTAACTTGAGTCCCACCTACACACAAAAACCCTTTACTCAAGTGTGGTGGTGCTTTTAATTCAACTTGGCTCCTGCATCAGGAGGTATAGGCTAAAGTTCAAGTTGGCACTACTTATCAGTTGCTAGCACAACCACTCTTGGCAGCTCAAGTGTTATAAGCTTTTGTCTCATCTTTACTATTTAACTTTGGGACCCATTTCTTAGGAGTTCTTATATTAGTCTCAGCAATTAAAATAGTTACGACCTCAAAAGTACTATGGGATACTTCCCTACTGTAAGGATAAGGCCTTTTCCTGTAGCCATATTGTAAGGCCTAAGGCCTTTGTCTGCAGCCATATTAGGAGAGCAGCAGTCATTATCCAAGAAGCAGAAAGTCACATCCTCACATTCCATCTAAATTACATTAAAACAAACAATGTAATATCAGACTGTTAAGGGGATCCTGCCCTAATAGCACCCACTATCACTACATAAAGAAACAGAACTTAAGATGGTTAAAGAAAACTTAGTTTGATAGCATTCTGTCTGGCAAGAAATCAGTTATCAATAGTTGTGGTTCTGAAAGCCTCACTTTATTGTTTTAACTTTATAGTTCCCACTTCTCTACTGTTTATCTGCATGATCTCTGTCTGGTTCTTTGATTGTTTCTGTCTGTTACATAATTAATTTTGCTAGGTGTAATTAAGGTGGTGAGGTATGATTGGTTAGAGAATTGTGTTACAATATGTTAGGATTAGTTAGTAAAATTTTAGTAAAATGATTAGTGTATAGCTAAGCAAGACTCTAGTTTATATAGTGAAACTTGAGTCCAAAAGGAAGTTCTTTGGAAACCAACTCCAGGATACAGCCCCAAGATTAGAACTGCCAGACCTCAACATCTTGCCAATGGCACTGTGCAGAAACTGGAGTCCCCCAGATGACCTAATCCTGACTGGCCATCAAGAAAAGTTCATCTGTTTTATTGGGAGTGGTGAGCATCGTATGTGTAGCATGTACATGGTGTTTTGGTGATTATTAATAAAGAGAGGTTAAGTAGGATATTACTGTGTAAGGCTCTTTCACTGGTGAAAGACACCACAAACCCGCAGAGTGTAAGGAAGGAAAAGGGTGGGTGCCTAAATTAAGAGCGTTACGCCTTGAGCCCCAGGAAAAGGGTAAAGGTGGGTGCTCCTAGAGTGTGAGTAACAGAATTTTGTGCAGGTAACACTCCCCCAAAAAGGAGACTGAGCAGTTATAATGCAAGACTAGAGGATTTGCAAAACTGAAACTTACATTGATCACATAATTCCCTTCTCAGTTTAGACTAAGAGTACCAATTACTAATTAAGGTAAGCCAGTAGGTTTGAAATAGATTTGATAACATGGGGCCTACAGCAGTCAATCCTGGGGCCTATGGACAACTTTAATGAAGTCACTGTACTCAACAAAAATTTTTAAAGGATATTCCATATATCCAGTACCATTTCTGTTTCCTGAACTGAGCGAATTTTTATTTTTGTCTGTCTATGAGCAAGTTAACCATACTGTGATATACAACTGCATGTACAGACAGTAAAATACAAAAGACTTTGAATGCCAAATTTAAATTCAGAAAAAAATAGCAAGACAGAAGATGCTACAGTACCGCTCAGTGGATACTTGTTTTTGAAACCACTTTTCTAACAAATCTGGTACTACATTTTTTCAAAACAATTTTCCGTATTGTTTTTATAGTAAATTTAGAAATCCTATATATTTCTCTAAATGCTCAACTCTTATACAGTATGGAGGTACACTAGGAAATATTACAAACGGTGTATTTGCTTTTTCCCCTTTTTTCGGGTGCCTTCAATAATTTTTGTACCCCTATTTCAACCATAGAGTATTTAGTCTACTACACTAATTTGCTTTCTCCCTTACCCCCAATTATTCACTTATTTTACTGTACTTTAATTGAATTTACAAAAAAAACATAATATTTATGGATAAAGTAGTATTTTAAACTGTTCACATTTTAAATTTGTTAGGGAGAATTTCCTTTCCAATATTTTATTTCAGCAAGAATCCTTGAGATTGTTTCACAGAGAACAAATTTTCTTTGTTCCCATGTATATAAAGCAATGCATACAAGCATTCCAATGAAGAATATCTACTTAGCAGTAGATGCAAGAACTACCACTTTTTTTTTTTTTTTAAACAAAATTAAGATCTCTATCAAGGTACAAAATGATTAAGCAGAATATTCATTTGCAAGTGGCAACCAGGCAAAACATACATACTATGTTTTATGCTGTAAACATTCTGCTGCCAAACTCACCACAGGTGAAAGGGCAGAGATACATACACCATGCTGACTAACTCTTGATGGTAAAGATCTTACCAAGACAAAGTTACTCAACTCTGAAGTACACTTTTTCAGGAATTCTTAAACATCTTTCTAGAGTTGCTAGGGTGATGCATACAACAGATGAGACGTTAAAGGCCATTAAAAACAAGAGACATGGATGTTCAAAGTCAAGTCCTTGACTTTCCCTGTTGTGACTAGCTATTGTAACACACACAAGCAAAAAAGATAGAGTGAATACACACACAAATCAGAGATTAAAAAGAGACCCAGTGACAAGGGAAACACTTTGAATGGCTAGGAGAGCAGTAAAAACAAAACAAGACTAGTTAGTTTCACTGTTTTTATTTAGAACCTTGAAAACAGAACTGAAATGAAAGAAATATGGTAATTTAATGATAATGCTGCTTAGAAAAAGAGGAGCAAAGACAGGCAGTGGAGTTATTCACAGAGGTACTGGAAAGGGTATAGTAAACGACACCTCTTTCCTTCCTCTTGCAGCAGATACACCTCTAGAAGGGTGCAGTAGCAGAGATTCCTCCCCTCCCAGCTAGAAGGAAGAGAAAGAACAGAAAGTGCCTTCTGCTTCCAGCGTAGATCTTCAAGTTTATTAGACCACTACTAGAAAGACATTTGAATCGAAGACGAAGAACACCTGGGTCCTGTTGTGGACCCTGCCAGTAGACATACAAGCATCTAAAAAGACATGGGGTAGGGAAAAAGCAGAGGAGCCCAGACCCTTAAGGTGTGTTGGCCTTGCACCCTACTGATGGAACTTCCTCCCTTGTCTTTTGTATCTACTTATGGCTAATTGCCCCGAATAAATTTATGAAAACAGAAAACTAAATTAAATATTTGCATTTATAATGTAATTAACCCATGTTTTTAGCCAAAGCATTGCAACTTCCTTCTTAAAAGCATTCTATGGTTTATGAATAACACAATTTAAAAAAAATTTATAAAGTGCAAGTTTTTCAGAAATCAGTTTAAAATATTTCTAAAAAAATTGAAAAAGCTTAGCTTATTATACACGGTTTACAGTATTTGTCTTTTACAGGCCACTTGGATGTTTTCCAGTGGCGCTTCCATGTCAGAGCTTTAGTGTCTGAAGTGCTATTTTAAGCAATTGATGTGCTGACAATTACATTTTTCAAGCACGAGAACGGCTTTCTGAGCAACAAAGGCTAAATGAATGAGAATGTTTCAGTTCAGCCATGCTGTTTATAGTAACAGCACTCCTAATTTTGACATTTTTGTAGTGATGCTTTACTATAATATTGTTTTGGCTACAACTTTTCTGTACCTAAAAAATCCAACACAATCTTAACTTTACATTAAGTCAGTGACTTAGGTCATCGAGTTATGGTTGGTATTTAATGGCCACATGACCAATTTTGATCATTTGAGATTCTATAAATAACTGAATAGGAAAAAAATCTTGACTATTGATTTGCTTTTTCATCCCATTACATTAGTTTCCCCTCCTTCCCACCTACCTTGAGCCTGTGTACTCAACTAGGCAAAACAGATTTGATTTACGACTCCATTGTTTTTTTATTTCTAGTTTGAAACATAAGAGTTATCATACCGGATCAGTGCACCATCCTCTCTCCAACAACTATAAATACTAGAAGCTTGAGAAGAAAGTGCAAGAAAACTGCTGAAAGTAAATATGAGTAAACTGCCCCAGGGAAAGTTTCCTTTTAACCCTGAATAGTTAGAAGTTGGCTTATGTACTGAAGCATGAGATTTTATCTCACCAAAACTCATTTATTTTATTTATTTATTTATTTATTTTTGAGATACTCGCTAAAACAGCTCAGCCTTGTCCAAGAACAAGGTTAGGAAAAAACAGTCTTCCCCTAGGTTAAAAAGTTCTTACAGCTGTTTCATTGAGAAGCTGTAGAATCATCATGCTTTAGAGCAGACACTTAAAATTTGGCAGGAGGAAGAGGGAGACCTCCCTGATGTTAGAGATGTGTCTTCTGCCATTTCCAGGAAAATCCAACACAAATTTGGCTGAATTATAGGCCACTGAAAAAAAATTTCAGTTTTCAAATACTCAGAGGCTTGTTAAAGTTTGGCAGCTATATTGTCCAACAATTCTGACTGCACTGAGCATACTCCATCCCACGCAGCTTTTACAAACTTATCAAAGATTGTGCATGCTCCATCCTGTGGCTGAGCAAGACTTCTTTCCTATGGTGCTGAGCTCAGGACCTGAGAGCAGGGATACTGTGTCTCCTGTGCCCTCAATATCCCCCTACTGATGCCCATACAGCACAGAGGAAAAGGAGGAAACAGACTGACTTGAATCCAGAAGGGCAGTGAGCAGGAGGTGGAAGAGGTGAAGGAGACAGGGGCACAAGTGATGGAGGGAGGGGAAGAACAGGTGCAAGAGCCAAAGGGACAGGGGCACAACAATTTGTAACCACTGATTAGAACATATACCCCTCCACAATCTGGAACTGAATCCAGGATTCCCAAGTCTCAACATTCCACTGCTATCTAGCAAACAACTGTAAAACCACTGGCAAGGTGTACTTGTTCCCTCCGTAGAGGCTGTTCCTCGCAGAGAACAGTCTACTACAGCTGCTACCAGTTATTCCATTAATTCAAGTGGTAAAGCTCTGTGCTCCAACAGGAGCATGTGAGAGTCTATATGGTTGCACATGATGGATTTTTTTCCCAGTGTTTTTATATAAGCTATTATAAAAAAAATAACTACATTAAAATGTTACAAAGGCAAGCACTCAAAAATTGAGAAATGCCAGAATTATGGTTACCCTGTGAACCCATTTTTAAGATATTGTGTTTAAGACTGACCCTTACTGACTTGAGCCTACTATTAACCTGCATTTTTCACCTCTATTCAGTTACATGGAAATTCATGTGATAACACACATACAGTATCTTCAGTTCGCTGAACAAGTCATTAGCAGACAATGGAGCACTGGTATGGTGAAAGCCCATATTTAAACAATATTCAGGCAGGTTTAAATCTGTCTTAAATGAATACAAAAAGGACAGATTAAAAAAAATCAGTTGCTCAAGGAATAGATCTTTAGTGAAAAATCAAATAAAATTCAGCCACCACTTATAGCTTCTACTTTCAACTCTCAGTTGTAGCAGAAGTGTCCAGCTACTTCCTCCCACTCATGTAAGAAAGAGGCTTCACCTTGCTTCATTCTCCATGCCCATAGGAGGTAGGGATGTAATGTTAATCAGTAACTGAAAATATTTTCCTGGGAGATAGAAAATAGTTTAGTATGTGGTCACTAGCCAACTTGAAGTACGAACATATTAAGAAAAGGGGAAAGGCTACTTTAGGGTGTTTGCCATTATAATTCAGAAAGCCAATTTATACAAGAGTATGTAAAACACATGGAAATTAACCACTATAACAATAGAATAATTATAATTCCACTATAGCTATGCCAGTCAATTTTCCCATATAGACAAAAGCAAAGTATACAGATTTATTCCCAAGTCAGTAATATTTCAAAGTTCCACCCAATAAGAAAATACCTAAATGCACTGCTTTAGTCTCTCACTTCAAGATTGCTAAATTTGCTGAACTAAAAGGCACTCAGATACTTTTGCCATTGACAAGGGCCAAAATATCAGAATTTCTATTAACATAATAAAGAAATATCTAGTAAGACAGCTGAAATATTGTGTTACAAATGTTTCATATGAGCTTCCCAATCTCTGCAAGGGTTTTGTTTTGTTTTTTATTAATGTTTCACACAATTATAAATTCTTAGTTTGTGCTGGGGCTTCAGACAACAATCATCTCACCTGATGTACATAGAAATACGTTCTTAAGAACACACACAGTCTGAAGTTCTAGCAAATCCTTGAAAGCAAAGTTCTGCCTTTACATTTGGCTATGAAAAATAATTTGCCTAACATTCACAAAAGTTCTAAAGTTAATAAAATATTTGTCCATGATAATATACTTTACGTTTCAACTGCCTTCAATAGTTTTGCCTGTATGAACTATGTAGGACTGAAATCTTTAATCCAGCAGCTATTTACTTTTTTCATTTGAGTCATACGTAGCATGCCAAGTTCCTAATAGCAAGTATTTCTGCTCTTAATCAACTAATAATAATGTATTAGATGGAAAGAAACTTTCATCAGAATATAAATATATAAACCACCCAAGAAACTACTAAGAAGAATTTTGGTGACAATCCACAAGAGCAAAATTTGACTGGTTTGTTCACTGGGCAAGTCTATTAAGACAGAATTATAGCATTAGTTTATTTAAGGAACACTCAATATAAAGTCATATTGTAGACAAATTTATCTGCTAATGTCACCACTGATCATTTGAAATGAAATAATTTTTAAAATCCAATTTACTTGTTATTGTTTATGTTCTGCTTACTTTTCTGCATTTCTCTCATCTGGGAAATAAAAAATTAATTTCATGTTCAAGTTCTTAGCATTACAATGGTTGTATTTCAGACATTTCAGGGGAAGTATTTAAAATTTTCATTTTAATTAAATTTATAGAAATATATTTATTGACCTTCATTTTTATAAAAGTCATTTTTGCACAACTTTAATGGTATGTCCTATTTAAGTTACCATTTTCCTTTTGGGAGAAATCTCTCATTTATTAAGATATGCAGTTTTTAAATCATCTACTCTTCCAATCTGTGTTTCTTGGGGTTGTCTTGACTGTACATTTTTCCAAGTTTTCTTCCAGAATTGATACCTAGCATTTGAGTTGGCGTTTATTCTTGAAGGTAGGAAGTAAAATAGTGCATTTTTCTTACATCACTAAGGTATTCATTTTTCTGAAATTACTTTCTTTAAATAGACATCAGTACTGAACAAAAGTAAAAATGGAACATCAGTTTTTAATAGTCCTAATGTTGTTCAAG
Organism: Terrapene triunguis; assembly: GCF_002925995.2. Classification (NCBI taxonomy): domain Eukaryota; kingdom Metazoa; phylum Chordata; order Testudines; family Emydidae; genus Terrapene; species Terrapene triunguis. The sequence continues at coordinate 2,209,376 of NW_020664369.1, read as the reverse complement.
TGTCCTCTGCTTACAAGGTGGTGTAAAACGGTCCTTGGTGCGTCAAGTGGCCTAGTGGTTAGCGTCCCCAGCACTGCCACTCACTCCCCTCATGGGTAGGATTTGCAGTCTAGTCCCTCACTTAATCAGAGGGGCATTGAGGTGGGCAGAAAGTTTATGTCCCTACCATATTAGGAGCAGTTGGTAGGGAAGCACGGGCCCACCCATTCCACTGGGCTCCAACCCAGGACCCTAGGAAGGTCCGTGTCTGGCCCCCAAAGGTGTCTTTCAAATTACCCTCCCTGGGTCACATCCTACTGTCGGCCTCTCTCCTCCGGCCTCCAGTCTGACATAAAGCAAAAAGAAAAAGCAAAGGCAAGCAAAACAGTCAGCCCTAAAGGAGCTCAACAGGCAAATTTCTTCCCTTGAGAAGGCTTCTCCGGTGTCCTTGTCAGGAGCTTTCTAGGCAAGGCGTGTCCTCCTCCCCAGACCTTCCCTTCCTGAGCTGGGTTGCTCCCTTTTCAACCCTTTCTCCAGCTGGAGCATGCTCCGCAGGTCTGGAGGGGCCGGGCTACCTGGGACCAGTACTGCCCTATAGCCCCTTCGGGCCCCATGTGGGATCTGTACATCCCATCACAGGAGGAGAACCTTAAATTTTTTACAAGTGTGCTTAAAAGTTTAAGAACTCATAACAGAATGTGTGTAAACTAAAAAAAACAAATTAGATTTTTAAATCACATATTTGAAGACAGTTCATTCTTTCATTTACTTACTCAAATTCAAACTCAGTATTCTTTTTTCCTCTAGAAAAGTTAGTGACAAACACCTAACAATGCTTCAAAGTTTTCTTGCTTCACTTCTGTAAAGGCAGGAATGCTCTGATATGGAGCAATCTGAAATTTCATTGAAGAAAATGGAAGAAGGTATGTTCTGCATCTCAGTTATTTTTTGGAAAAAATCTTATTTGCTCAGAAAATTAAGCAGATGAGATAAAGGAAACATTTGTTGGGTTCAGAAGATGCTATTTTTTTTTTTTTTTAAACAGTCGCCATCCTGACCATAACCATACTTTTACTATGTCATCACTTGCAGTAAAAATACATAACACTGAAATCTTTTCATATCATCTAAATAAAGGAGTACCCAATTTTAAAATATCCAAATATCTGAATTCTAAAATGGTTTCATTTTTAACATTTACAGGTAGGTTTTGCTTTTGTGGAATCTCTTTTTTTTTTTGTTGTTGCCGATGCTGTTGCTTTTTGTTTTCAAGTTTACAAAAAGTTTTCAGTTCACATTTCATCTCAACTGTTCCAGTGTAGGTTCAGTCTGCTGCTTCTTCTATTCTGGAGAATGAATCAAGTTGTAATGCTCTGGATACAAGGTATACACGGTAAATGTACCTCTGGTATACCTGGAATACTTCGTGTTCAAATCCACAAAGCTGTGCAACTCAGCTGTGAGTGCCATACTGCACAGAACTACTGCAACATAAAATCGGACAGCACATACAATACAGAACATTACATATTCATAAAAGGATGGTGTAAAGGTTGTTGTGCAGCCCTGAACTGAATTTTCTGACTGGCGTGTTTGAAATCTCATCCCTAAAACTCCACTAACACGGTTTTGCTTGGCGTTTTTTGGACAGTGCTCTTATCTGTTCACATGGCCAACAGGGACTGAATTTTAAAATTTTAGGTTATATGGGGGGGGAGGGGGGAAGAGAAGAAAATCAGGAATTTGTGATACATCCCTACTAGAAATCTTGCAAAAAAAATTTCATGGCCATGCAAACCAATAAGGAAATATTAATGCAAACAGGATTAGTTAGCCAATCAATCATTTAATGACAACAGGACTACATACGTGGTTAAAGTGCTTTGCTGGATCTGGGCCTAATATTCTCCAGGTTGGGCCAAAGAACACAAGCTATACACAATCTCCAGTTGCGATCAGAAGTCCATACCTGAACCAAAACATTTAGTTCACACATTTTCAATAGGTATCAGCATTTTGTTTCTCTCCAGTTATGCACAAATGTATGGTAGGCTTCTATCTCCTGCTCCCCATGAAGGGTTATTGTAAAAATGATGCTACTGGTTTCCATGTTTGTGCTTGAATGATTACAAATTTGACTTGACCAAAAAATAAATAAATAAATAAATATATATATATATATATATATAAAAATAAACTGGTAGCACTGCTAGCCAAGAAGTCAAGCCATGTTGTTTCCTCACCTATTCACCCCAATTCCCTTCAAAACTCTGCCTTACACCTGTACAATACCCATTGTTGCCTTCAATGGGGGTGCGCAGCTGATACCAAGGGCAGAATTTGTCCCAGAAATTGAGTAACGGTTCTGTGCAAAACAATAAAATTCACTACTTTTCCATAGCTTTGCTGACTCTGCACTACTAGAAGAAATATAAATGTAGGCCAAGAATTTTAAGCCTGCATACCTAAAGTTAAGCACCTACATAAGTCGCCTGATTTTCAGAGTTACCCAATATCTGGACCTCCACTGACTTCAACAGGAGCTGTAGGTTCTCAACACCTCAGAAAGTTAGGTCACTTATTTATATACGGATTTAGATGCCTATTTTTGCAAATCTTGGTACAAAACAATAAATGAACACCATTAGTAACATAATTGAACTGCTGTATAATTAACAGCCAATAAATGTATATTAAAGTGGTGGAGGAGGAAAGGGAAGCCAGGAGTCACTTCTGATCACCTGAAGAGGAACAAATTTAATTTAAAAGATCTATTTTAATGGAGTGCTCGGATGATTTGGGATATAAACATTATGACTTCAATGGGATGGCTAGCTCAAAGAAAAATAGTTGACAGCCATTGTACAATGGAAATCCATAATTCTGATCCATTCTAACTGTAATCACTCATGATTTTACAGTGCAAAATTATGAACACTTATAATTTCACTAAAACACGATACTAAAAAACAAATATTTTACTCATACATATGAAATGTGGTAAATGCAGTCTCTTAACCTCTACATAATGTAGAAGTCATGAGAGTCCCTGCTCAGTAGGCTTTAGCATGCCATCAATTCACAAATTAACTATTAATGATAAAATACCCATTTAACCATGTGTACTAGCTTTCTTCAAATGCAAGTATCAGGATTTACCCCAAGAGGCAAGACACATTATGCTTTCATGTTCTATTCATTCTCTGCCACATAAAATAAACCAGGTCCAAAAACGGATACTATATAATAACTGTTTGGTGATTTACATGAAATGAGTTGATGGGAGTTAAATGTTCACACCACAACAGTAAGTTTCACAATTAAACATGTGTGTCAACAGTTTGCAATGGCAGGCCAAGGACCAAAAGAGTACAATTCAGATAGCAGGACCAGAAAAAACAAGATTGGGCACCCAGTCTAGCGTCATATCTTTTGTAGAGCTTCTCACCACATGACTGACATTAATGTCTTTAGCCTTTTTTAAAAAATAATAATCCATAACAATGGTGCTTCAATCACATATCTTGGGAGTCTATTCTGCTCTCCAATTGCTCTTAAGAACTTTTCCCTGCCTTCCTTCACTTCAGGCTATTGTTTCTTGTCCTATCGTGTTTTGAGATTGTGAATAGTACTTACTTCATTTATATTAGTTGTTACCGTGAAATAATTTCTCGATTGATCGTCTCTCACCTGCAGCCCCTCTCCTAGTGTATGGTAAAGCATAAAGTTTATACTTCTGCTTAATGTTATACTGTCTCCGGTGTTCTCATGTTAGTTTGCTATTCGCTCTACCTCTTATGTTTTTTACAGACTTGTTTCCGTCCAGCTAAAAGTCTTCCATTCATGCTATTCTCTCTCCAAGGTAAATGACTTTACTACAACTTATTCTCTGTCTGTGCTCCAAATGTGTGCTAGCCATTTAAATTTTTACACTTTATTAAAACGGACTCTTATATTGCTTCAAATAGCCCACTGTTTTACTCATTCCAGGTAATTTTGCAATCCCACCAAAGGAGTATTATTTACACAACTGGGACTTCATCATCAGAATTGTAGTACATAGTAAGGGCAGGAAGTGTTGTATTGCGAGCTGACAAGCTCTACTTGTTTGCTGAATAGAGGACTTCACTTTCCAATTCTGTCAGACTAGAAATTTTCACAAGAATTAAATTAGTTTTAAAAAAATTCTGAGAAAATTCACAGTGGCTGCTTTTCAATGTTAAATAGCTCCCAACTCCTTATTTCTTACACACATACACACAGAGGATTTAACCAGACTATGAATTATTTTTAGTTTTTAAAAATAATGAAAATAAAAAGGCACACAAAACTAGAGCGCTAAAGGTTTAAGAAAATTCCCTGCAGAGATCAAGTTACTGGCTGGAAAAGTATAGTTCTCAGCATCTATGACAACCAGCTGTATCTAACAGTGTTAGAGGACCAGTAATACCTTCTGCTATCTGCTGGTTCTTCCTGCCCTTCGGCAGAGCCATTGGAGTACCAACCAACAGAGCAGTCCTCACTGTGTCAGAGTATCATGGAATGGGAAGCAATGCATCTATGTAAGGTGCCAAAGAGAGCATCTTCCACATGGGTATCCTAAGTCCTCTCACTGAGAGGGCCAGGGATTTGCTCCCTTGCCCCTCCACTTCTTTTCCGAATGCATAATGAAGGAAAGGTATGTGGTGTATTGTCAGACACAATGCTTTCATTGTGAGTTTGGAAGAGCAGAGTCTTATGTCTGAGAACAACACATCCTGGCCTGAGAGTGAACCAAGACTCTTGCAGGAAATAATGAGGACAGAGTGCACTTCTTTCCAGAAGCAGCTGCTTGGTGGAAATGAGAGTGGGGTCCCCTGCTTCCTCCCTCCTCCCTTCCAACAAAGCAGGAATAACAGTGACAAAGTCACTCCTGCCTATGTGTGGCATCCTATTCCACTGGGCAGAGTGTAGAGTTGAGCCCGACAGCATGACACGGCAACAAGAGTGTTCTCTGCATCACCAGAGAAAACTACATTTTCTATTCACCAATCTGACTCACTATTGGTGAGCAGGTAAGTGTACTATTCCAGTTCTGTTAATAATCAAACTGAATTACGAAAGATCTATTAAAGCAGACTCAAAACATGCGCTTCTGGGTGCAAATTTTATACAATTTCAAATTCATGGCAAATTTATAAAGTTAAATTTAGCTTCTGAAATTGGAGGATTGTAACAATGATAGTGCTGACAGTCTGGTGTTACAGCTTACACAAATTAAGAAGCTCAATGCAAACCGTTAAAGTACGATGCCATTTTAAGGATTCCCCACAGTTCCCGCACAGCTTCAGTTCATAATGTATAAAACCTATGACAAAATCTTAGTTTAAAAACAAACTCCATATAAATTCACTAAGTTGTAACACTTAAAAATTAAAAGCATTAAAAAGAATGTGCCTCAAAAGAGAAAGGATCATGCTATGCTCACAATTCTACAACCTGGCCTGCTTACCATAGGTCAGAGTTGGTTAGTGACTTCTGTAAAAATCTCATTTGTTCTCTTGGCCTCAGGGGTCTATATTATATACACATTGATTTTTCCTGTAAAATTTTCCCCCCTTTCCTGACTGCATTCGCTTGCAGTTAGCATTTTTAAAAAATCTTTACAAGTGTGCTTAATTCACTAAGTTTGGTTTCATCCATCCTCCCTTTTCATAACTTTAAGAACCCTTGGACCAATCCTACAGTATATACAAAGGCAAACGTCTCACAGCCACCTGTCCAATTTTAAAGACACATCAGCAATCTGAAATCCACTGGGGGGGGGAAATGTAAAATAGTTTCAGGTATTACACATGCCTTAAAGTCTCCATGCCAGTTTTTATGGGTTTACAATTATTTTCCTACTTTTCAAACTGGTTTCTCGCACACAGTTACTATGTGAAAGACACATACAAACAGGTGAAAACACAGACTGACTAGCGAGGAAGCAGTGGGAAAGTGACTTACACAAAGTGCTCTCAAGTGCATGAAGAAAACAAGTGAAGAAAAAGATTTTTATTTGTCTGATCTTTACCATACAAGCAACATTTATGAACGAGAGGCAAATTTGAAACAAAATGTGTGATTTAAGTTAACTTTGTACCTATAAAAATCAGTAGAAATACAACAGTTTTGGATTTTGTACTTATATGTAAACTACATACTAAGAGCTGTGCTCTTTATTGCACACATGGATTCCCACTGTGAACTTATTTGCATATGATGTTAACACACTGCCTAGGAAGGTGTTACCTTGACTCATTTTGCAACACAAAGTCTACATACATGAAAATGTAATGGAAAATATTTTATTAAGGTTTATCTATTTGAAAGATTCCAAGGGCATTAAAAATAAAATAATGAAGAAAGATTTCCATAGTTAAAACATCTGAAGATCAAAGATTATTGAATCAAGTCAATTTCAAACAAGCAGGCTCTGTGTAAACTGAGACAAGAGCCACCTATAAATGAGATAGCCTTATGAAAAACCAATATATACCATGACTCAAGAAAAAAGAAAAACTACCTAAACACCAAAAGGGAATTTGCCTATATTTTAGAAAACTGAGCTATTAGGACAGATGACAAGTCTAGAGTTTGACATGTCAAAATGTGAGGTGTATCTGACAGGCTAAGAGAACAGAAGTCAGAGGAAACAGCTTATTAATATGGCAGCTGTAACAGTATTGCTTTTATCCTCTCTCTTCAATAACTGAAGTTTATAGATTAATTTTCCACAGGATATCCTGTCAGGGAGTTCATCTTTATGCTTCTTTTTATGGCTTCTCTGCTACATTTAGAAATATAGCAGTCTGACTTATATTGGGGAAATACCAGCTATTATTTCAAAGAGAAAATTCTCTCTCCTCTTAAAAGGATGTAGATAACACAGCAGAGTATTTAACAGCCTATGTACTAATAATGGGCACAGGAAGGAGTGCAGTTACTGCTCTAAAGAGGTAATAGGGTTAACAATTTTAAGGCAAAAGGACATTGACACATGAATGTACACACAATTATAAAATGGCTTCATTGAAAGCTGAGATATAATTTACACAAGATATTATATGGGTCAGACATTTCTTCAGATGCATGCTCACAACGGAATTTTACAACTTCTTCACCAGTCCAATTATGCTGTCACTCAGCATTATTCAATTACATTTTTTCTTATGCATTTTCCCTTGTCAGATTTGGAACCACTTGTGATGTGTACACATTAATCTTAAATCAGAAAATGTAGTGCCCACCTGGAGTCTAGAATCCCCTGCAGGCATTTTACTTGTTAGACATATTTTAGGGTGCCTATTCCTTTAGTATGTAGAGTCCAGGTATGTAACACAATATTGTTCCCTAACCAGGAGACATCTAATCTAATACATACACCTTACAGCAAAAGAGAATCAAAACCAAGAACACCAACTAAAGGAGATTAGTGGCTGAGGAGATAAGAGAAAAACCAAACCAAAGAGATATCACTTTTAGGACATGACGCAAGGTACAGGACTCAGGCTCTGATAGACTGTAAGTGGAAAGGCATTACAGAGCCAAGGATCTGGTACTGAAAATACCTTTTCAGTAGCTCCAGGATTCCATCCCCAGATGGAAAGCAAAAGCATTCCCACTAATGGTATATTCTGAAAAGGGATACATGGGGAGAGGTGATCTCTGAGACAGCCAGGTGCTAGAACATCTGTAAATAATCTATCTTTGACTAAGCAGAGGATTAGCAGCCAGTGCAGTGCACAGCGATACTATAGTCTCTTCTATCTACAGGTCTTTAAAAAGCAAGCAGTCATATTCTACTCTAAATGAAGCATCTGAGTGATGGTCAGTGGTAGCTACATGACAGCACATTTCAGTAGTCTACTAAGAGATGATAAAGACAAATAATGAGGGCACAGTTTGCGTAGGTGGGGAAAAGATGCACTCTTTGGCCAGCCAAGACTCTGAAGAAGGCAGCATTTCCAGCTACTGCTACTACCTGGGATTCAAGAACTACAAACAAATCTATCAACTGTGAAAAACAGCGGACTTCTACCCTTAAAATAAGTGTGCAGTCGCATACCCCAGCCAATTTCTCAAAACGTTTTCCAATATCAACAAGCATACTGCCATCTTAACTGGTTTGAGCACACCAGCTAGCATCAGTTTTGATTACTTCTTCCAACACTGAAAAAGCAAAGAGCAATGTTCAGGTTCTCCAAGGGAAAACAAAACAAAAAAATCCCACAAAGATGAGCATCATCAGCATAATGATGACATAGTAGGCCCATAACATCTCAATACCTCCTCTACCAGCGTCACATACTTGTTGAAAAGAAAGTGGGCCACTAACAGAATATTGTGAGACCTCTTATGCGAGAGCCCTCATGGAAAATGAGCAACCTCCCCTTCTAACCCTCTGGGATATCTTAGAAAGAATGACTAAAGCCACCTTAAGCATGTCAACACCTCAAGATCAACAGTATCAAAGACTGATATAACATTAATACCTAACCTTTCAGCATCCTGAGATTTACCACAATGGGGACAAATTTGTCCTCTGCTAGTTCTCAGGACTTAAACAGCTGTATGAACCTAAAAAAAAAAAAAAAACAAAAAAAAAAAACACCACCCTCACCTCTCATTGCGACTACAAGCAAGAAGGAAAATCTGAATCTTTCTTTGTTTCATGTCCTGTTCTTCCCCCATTCATTTTCAAGGCTATTTAATTCTGTCCTAAGTTACCCTCCTCTCACATTAATGGAATTTCTTCTTCTCACGGCTTGTCTACCCTTACCGGGGAATCGACAAGCGATGCATCAGTGGTCAATTTAGCGGGTCTAAGACCCGCTAAAATTGACCGCAGTTCGCTCTCCCGTTGACTCCTGTACTCTACTGGAAGCTGTCAACATCGCATAGTGTGCACTCCACGGTAAGTAGATCTAAGCTATGTCGATTTGAGTTACACTATTCACATAACAAATTGCGTTTTCATATTTATTTTTACAGAGCCCGTTATAATAGGGCCCTAATCCCAACTGGGTTTACCAGATACAGCTACGACATTAGTATTAAATAATAATGGTTGTAAATGGCTGTTGCCAAGGCTGCTAAATTCTGTACAGGGAGCAGAAACCTTTGAAACTGACACAGTTACACTGCACACATTGCCAAAGAAACCAGCACACACACATACACAAACACACAAATTAAGACACCCAGTTCTCATCTATTTTTAAAAAAACCCTCATGTTTCAAGTGTCTAACAATGGTTCCTCTGAGACTGTACTACAGGCACATCAATTTCAAAGGCCTGTGCTCCCTGTGCAGAACTGAGCAACTCTGGCAATGTAATAGGGCTTTAAAGTGGAAACTCCAGGAACGAAACATGCAAGTGCCTCAGGTTGCGCTCAAAGAGGGGGAAGGGAGGAGCAGCAGCAGAGAACATTGAGAGGAAACATCCAGGGTCTGAGCAGTCTGAAGAATTCGTTTCCCACCACCACCACGCCCAGAGAAGCCCCACTCCACCCCCATATTGCCTGAAGTGGCTGGCCCAAACCTTCCATAAGGTATTCATTCACAGCAGACCAAACCATGATGTAGTCAAGATTCAAAAAGGAAATTTGAGATGGAAAGGACTCTTAGGCTTGTAAAATATACCTAAAAATAAATCTCAAATAGTTAATTGTATTTAAGAATTGCTCCCCCAAAACTTGATAATTATTGTAAGTATACCACCACACTCCAAAGCGTACTTTTCCAGTCAACTATACACGTTGTGTGTACGTATAATATAATGAAGGGGGATACAGCCTGCTAGGTACTTCTACACATAGACAGTGTACTCATGCAATATAGTTTCAGAGTGCAATCAGTACAATTCACTCCCTCTCTTAGAAGAGAAGCAACATAAGAAATTTAACACAGTAGCTGTGTATGTCGTGACCTGAGAAACTGTGTTTCTATCAAAGCAGGTATCACAACTATATCTGCAACGTTACACTTAGTCATCTTATAAAATCACTGCAATGGTAATTGCAAACTAATATACATAAAAGTGATATGGTTTCTTTGTAAAGTTAGTGGCATGATCTTACCTCTCATCCTCACCATCAACAAGATGTGTTGTCAATGGCAGTACCTTCAGTGGAAAAAGGGAAGCAGAGGATGTTATGTTGCTGCCACTCCCATCTGAAACAGCTGATGCTCCAACACCACTTTCACCACTGGCAGCTTGCGGTAAACCAACTAAGGAAGGTTCTGTAGGGCGCCTGCCATCTTCAATTTGGCTTACAATTGACTGAGTTAGTGATTGTGCAGAGAACTGGGTAGAGTTTAGCGGTATCTGTGGTGGCACATTCTGTGCCACTGGCATACTTATACTAGTTGATATCAAGGGAGGCTGACTAACACTTTGAACCAAATTCCCATTTTGCACAGCTGAAGCTTGTGCTATGTTCTGTGATGGACCCAAACTTACAGGAGCAGAAGGTATATCAAGAGGTACATTTGAACTAGCTTGACTTGGAGCAGGAACGGTACTAGTAGAAGGTATAGGGCTAACTGCAGGCAATGGTTGGCTGGTCATTCCTTGAACTACAGTTTCTACTTGTGCCTGGGGTTGTACAGGTAAAGCATTTTGTGAAGCAATGACCATTTGCGGAGGAAGGCTTGAAGCACCAGCTTGTAGTCCCTGCTGAATTATCCCAGTCTGAACAGGCTGCACCACTTGTGAAGATGGAGGAGCAGCACTTTGCTGCATAACTGAAGGTGTAATTTGGTTTGCAACAGGTGGCTGCTGTACCACAGCAGGTACATTTCCTTGTTGTCCAACGTTAATAATTTGACCACTAGTACCTACAGGTGGCATTGCTGTCTGAGCATGTGCAACAGGCTGAGCTGGTGCCACAGCAGGGTGTACTTGTACAGAAGGTTGGATGCTTGGTGCCTGAGCAACAGGAACCGGTGTTCCTGCTCCTACTCCTGTAGAGCTGGATTGCACAGCAGGCACTGGAGGTTGAAGTATCTGCTGATGTTGTATGTAGTCCGGTATGGTCCCTGTCACAGAACTCTGATTCACTGGTTTAACTCGTGCAGGGGCCATCTGCATGGGAAGTGTCTGTTGTTGTCCATACTGTAACTGCTGCTGTGGTACAACAGGCAAAGTTTGCACAGACCGTGAGGGTTGAGAATATGGTAGCTGCTGTTGAGCCACACTTGGAATAGCAGGTTGTTGGTGACCTAAAGATGATACACCTACTACATTAACTGGAGTTGGCTGAACACCAGTAACAGTTGTTAGACTAGCCTGCGCTGAAGACTGGACTCCTTGCTTTTGCTGTGGATAATTTACTTCTTGAGAAGGCAATTGTACTTGTGCAAGCTGTAATTGAGAAATACTCTGCGGTATATTGGATGCTGGAATAGTCTGAGGTCCAGCACAACTAAAATCCATCTGCTGTGGACCCACACCTTGAAATGTCTGCTGTTGTATCACAGTAGGTGCTCCCATTTCCCCGCTTCCCACACTTTCTGTGTAGTGACTCAGTGTGCTTACATTGCTGCTAACAGAACTCCCACTGGTGCTCTCCCTTTCAGAAGTCACTTCAAGTGGATTTTGTTTTATAGTCTCTACCGCCTTGTTTACTGCTACTCCTTCTGTAACTGCTACAGTGTTTTCTTTATCATAGAATTCAGTGCATATCCATCTACCCTTTTTAAAAGGTTCAGAACTGGAATCTAATTTTACAACTCTAAACCTTGATGTGCCAGCTGCAGGCTGCTGCTGACTTGATCCCACTGCCATTCCTGCAGTTGGATTAGTAACATTATTAATGACATTAGAGGAAGCACTCGTACCATTGCCAACACCACTCAAGATATTCACATTAACATTGCTGCTGGTTCCAGACAAAGCATGTACATTAGCAGTACTTGTGATGTTGCTTAAGTTTATATTAACGTTACCAAGCATGCTGCTTGTCATACTAGGACTACCACCACCCACATTACTTAATGTACTAGTTCCAGTAACAGGACTTACACCTATATTGCCAGGAGTACTTGTAGTGCGAATATTAGACAAGGCAGATGCAGGTGTACCAGTGGATGATGCAGCAGAAACTGGTGCAGTTGTGATAACATTGTCAGAGCTTCCAGTTGTGGACAGCTTTCTAAATGATGGACTTGGGGGTGGTCCTCCAGAAGCTGGTGTACTGCCCACCCCAGGATGCGATGGATGATGATGCCCATGATGGTGATGATGAAGGTGGTGGTGATGGTGACCATGATGGGGGTGAACATTTCCATTGATCACAACACTCTGCTGTGGGTGATGTGGCAAAGGGGGATGCTGCTGAGGAAGGTGAGGCTGGTTTGGAGAGACGGCCCCAGGAGTCTCAGCCTCTTGGAAGTTATTTAAAGTCTCTTCGGAGGAGCTCCGTTCAGGTTCACCCAAGTCAGTGGCCCTGGATAAAGAAACATCCAAAATTTCTGAAGAAGACAGGTCTTCAGTGTGGGACTCATCCAGGTCGTCGTAGCTTTCCGTGTCCTCCGCTATGCTGTTGTTAGAGCTCATACTGGCAGAGATCTGAGCAGGGGTCACGCTGGTAATTTGGAAGCCACTTTTCTTTTTCATTTGGGCTCCAGCCTGTGCAAGAGGCTGCGGCTGGAGCTGAGACTGGGCAAGGAGGTTCAGACTTTGTGGAGGAGGGGGTGGCGGCTGTGGACCCGCCGATGAAGATGCTGCAAGAGACGGAGGCGGCGGCTGGATGAGCAGAGGCGGCGGATAATCCTCGGTGGAGAGGGCACCGCTACCAGCGCCGGTACCTGGTGCATTGAGCGCAGTAACGCAGCTGCCGCCGCCGCTGCTGCTACCGCTGCCCCTTCTAGGAAACATTGCCGGGTGCGCCATCTTCCTAGGACTAATGTCTGCGGCTGAGTCAGGCTGGTGCATTGTACCAGGTTTATTTTAAGAGTGCAATTCCCCGGCCCGGAGAGAGACAGCCACACAGTTAGCTTTGCATGCAACCCAGGGGAGAGGCACCACACACAACCCCCTCCTCTCCCGGCTGGCGCACACAGCACAGGCTGAGACGCTTCGGCACAGCCGGCACAGCCACTAAACCGCCCCTTTTCCTCCTCCTCCTCCTCCTCCTCTCGGGGGCTGGGGGGTGAGGCCGGGTCCCTCCGCCGCCTTCAGATCAGAGCCAGTGAATGTGACACTTTCAATCCTTTGCCGTTCACTTTCCCCTCCGATCTCCACTCCCCCCTATCCCTCTTCTCCGGGGGGCGGGGTGCTGGGGGGTGGGGAAGAAATTACCCACGTTATCCGGCCAACTCAGAAAGCAACCGCCCGCCCCCCTGCCCGGCTCCCAACCGAGCTGTGTGTAGCTAGAGGGGGGTGACTCTCGGCAGAGCAGACCTCCCCGCCGCGGGGCCCTGGGGGAGCGGCTGGGTGCGGAGGAGCGGCGCGGGGGTCTCGGGGGCTCCGCAGAGCGGCAGGCGGGGACGCCTAGGAGCAGCAAGGCGAAGGCAGATACGTACAGGGCTGGCACGCAGCAGGGCGGCGGCAGCAGCCTGAGCCGGGCAGGGACATTCCCGTCAGTGGCAGCCATGGAGCTGAATCATTTTGGGGTGGTTAAAGAGACAGGAGGAGGCCGGAACGAGCAGCCACCCGCCCTCCTCCCCTAGGAGAGCCCGGCGCAGGGAGGGGAGCCGGCCCAGCCTCTCCCTCCGCCGCTCGGTCTCTGCAGCGAGGCGTTCGCTTCAGCCGCTCTGCCCCGGCTCCCTCGGGCTAACACCGAGCTCCTCTGCAGAACCAGGCTGGGATGAGTCCTCCTCCTCCTCCCTCTGCTGGGTCTGTCTGCCCCCCGGCTCCTCCGCTACCGCGACTCGTCCTCCCCCGCCCCCCAGGCCGCCTCACACGGCATTGGAGCGCGGCGCCGAAGCTGGGCAAGGGGAGGGATTGGCTGGAGGGGGGGGGAGAAGAAGAGAAGTAAGATGGCGGCGGCGCAGGCGCCCTGAGCCCTCAGACATAAAGCCCGTCTGGAGCCGGCGGTCGGAAATAGATTCGGCTCCGGCCGGCGGAAATTGCCGAGCGGTGACGAGGAGCTCGGCTTGCCCAGCGAATCCGGGTGGGCGGGGCTGGCCGCGGGGAGAGGGCTGGGCGCCTACCATTGGCGGAGCGGCCCCCGAGTTATTAATAGGCTCCCGCAGAGCCGGGGAGGGACGGGGTCGCTACATGGGCTGTACCGCGGGGGAGGGGAGCGATGCCACCGCCGCGCCCCAGGCGGAACGTCTCTGTCTCAGACACACGCAGCTCGGGCGGCACTGGCCGCATGGCTCTGCCCCACATGATCGGCCCCAGCCCCTCCCCATCCTGTTGCAGAGGTAGCTACAGTGTTAAGTGCTGTATCATTTTATTTCCATCGGTTCTCATTTTGATCCAGGATATTCTCCTCTCTCCCCTCCCCTCGCTGAATGAGAAACCTGAGGCTTTATCATCAGGGCTGCCTTTTCCAGCATCACGTGCCTCTTTTGTGCAACAAACTGCAGTTGCCATGTGGTCCCCCCTCTCTCTCCATAGAGGACTGGGCTGGGTGGGGGAAGGGGAGAGGTTGGTGGGTGGGGTGCAAATAGCGCCCTTATTGGCTACCGCACCGTTGGTCACTGCAGTCAGTAGAGATGTTTCTGGAGTGACTCATCCTTTCATTGGATTGGGTGAAGTTCTGGAGGTGGGCTCATGCTTTTTAACTCCAATTTAGCGCCCCCCCCTCCAGATTTCCACTCACCTGAAACCTATGAACGACAGCAGAGGAAGATGTGAATTATATATATAAAAACAATTAAAATGTTTTCAGTTCAGTTGTTTCCTCATAAATGTCAGTGCTGTAGATAATATAGTACCTCTTACTGGATTAACCAAAAATTTAGGAATATATAAATATTTAGGCAGCAAATATCTTTTCTACAGTGATACAGGCAACATAGATGTTATGATATTAAGGACAGTATATCATCGGCTGTGTTAAACATTCAAAGCTGCATATAAAAAAGATGCAACTAATGAATGCAGCTTTTTTTTAAATTGCTATCTATAGCTACGTCAAATATATATAGATAAATGTTTCTTATAAAACTGCTATAACTAAAAGAAACACACTCGTGCAACATTTCACATCTCGCAATTAATATACGTGTTGGTGGTAGCTAAATTATATTGAAGTAATTTTAAATCCACCAGTCAAAATAGCACCTCTTTCAACAGCCTGCAGCCAACATTCTGCAAAAGAAGAAAGCTCTCACTTTCCCTCTACTATCAGAAATATGAGGCTCAATGTACCCAACTACTACGGTGACCAGATGTCCCGATTTTATAGGGACAGTCCCAATTTTGGAGCCTTTTTCTTATATAGGCACCTATTACCCCCCACACCGATTTTTTACACTTGCTATCTGGTCACCCTACCACCTACCCAATTGCCTCCACAGTGGCTTTGTCTACATTACACAATTCATTGTGTTAGAAAACATTAACACAACATTAAACAAGATTTTGTCTTTAGTGTGAACAAGAATTTTAAAAGTGTTAGTAAATATGTTTTCTAGCACCATGTACTTCCCAGTACAGACCAGGCCAATGTAAGAAAAAACTTCATCAAGAGCTTGATCCAGACAACGAGCTGGCCTAGTGGATCTCTGCATGGAACCACAGTAATTTCCACTAGGCTCCAGCCCACACGGAGCTCATTGTAGTATTGGGATAGCGTGACCAGATGTCCCAATTTTATAGGGACAGTCCTGATTTTTGGGTCTTTTTCTTATATAGGCTCCTATTACCCCCACCCCCATCCCGATTTTTCACGCTTGCTGTCTTGTCACCCTACATCGGGACCTTGTAAACATGTTTAATTTTAATGGGACTATTCATGCTGAAAGGTAAGCATGTGCATAAGTGTTTGAAATCAAGCCTAAAGCGGCAAATCCCCTTCCATTATAAATTCCTGCAATTTTCTTAAAAATTCTTCTTAGGGCTGAAATTTTCCATTATCAGTCTCAGCCCAGAGGGCTGAATATTTGGCTGAATATTTTAGCAAAATCCAGTCAGTTTTAAAATATGTGGTCAATGAAAACAGGTAGAACTTCTCTTCCCTCCCCCCCACTTTAAATAGCATTACAACATTTAACTGCACATGAATAACTAAAAAGGGACTTAACTTTAAAGTTTGTATGTAACTACTTCCCAATGAGAAATAGACATCAAATAAGTTTGAAAAAAAATAGTAAAATTATAACTAGTTAAACATTTACTTTTGCACATGCATACTGAAAGAGTTCTGTTCACTTGATATTTTGATAGTTGTATGCAGCTCTACTGGGCTGTAAGCTCCATTTAACAACAGCTAAGTCCTGATCCTAGAATTGAGTTCTCACATTTCTGTTACTGCAAATCAGGAACAGAAAGAAAAATAAAGTTCAAATAGGAAAGTTAACTCAGTTATATAATGCACATACTGTACATTAAATTAGATATTTAACAATCCAAACAGTAATCTAGGTTCGAGGACGAATATATGATATAGTCTGATAAGAGTCTTTTACCTAAATAATATTCTGTATGCATACCCTTTTCTTTAAAATCTCTCTTTGTGAACCTGAATAAAATGTCATCAGAGTCACGTTTATCCGTGTTCTTGTGAATGGTTATTGGTAGAGCTGGTTAAAACAAAGAGAGTGGAGGGAATTATCACACAAAATGTTGTGATTTCTTTTTCATCCCTCTCCATTTTAAATTTCTTTATTTGTCAAATTAAACATATTTCAGTGAAAATTTAATTTAAAAGAGTCCCTTTCTTCAAAAAATTGTGACCCACTCTGACTCTTGGTTTCCAGGTTATAAATGAATTCTGAAATTGTTGTATAGCTGATACTTCCAGGAAACTGTGGCCTAGCACCTTTTTTATGATCTGGAGGAAAGCTGCAAAGTGAGGGTACTGCTACATCAATCAAATATAAAACTATAGGTGTGACTGCTTCACGTGCTTGATCCAGCCCTCTTGCCTTTGAGCACAACTAATGATTAGGAAGTGGACGCTACTGCAATCCATTCATTACATCTGCTGGAGATGGAAGATTTCAGGAATGTTGCAAAAGAAGAGGAGTCACTTTGGACTGGACCTTCCCAGGTATGTGTTTCCCCAAATGTATAACCACAGATGGCCTCAGTCCTCATCCCAGCTCTTGGTGCTACATAGGAAGGCTGGGTATCAGAAGGAAGATGTCTAGTTCAGCCCAGCAATCTTGTAACTTCAATTACTGCCACAGGACAGACTAAATATTTGGATATCTATCTTTTATATATTAAAAATCTTATCAAAGGGGAAACAAGAAGAATCTGGGTCCACCACATATTCTCAAGCTACTGCTCGACAGATATCAGAAACAGCATTATTTTAGTATTAGTAGCTCGTTCACTGTGTTACAGTAGTAATACACATTCATCTCTGTTCACACCATAGATTTTATGTGGATATAAGCTAATTACTAGACCATTCAATAAGCACAGTTTGTTGGCGTTAGTCAAGACTAGGCCAGGAACATTGCAAATCAATTTCCAGGTTTATTGGTAAACCTGTATGGCAGTACTTTTTTTTTTTTTAAGTCACTAACAATAATAAAAAATGAAGTGTTTTGCTATGGAGCTGCAATAGTTGAAATAGTGGTTTAGCAGTCTATGGATTGGTTGTTGTTTTTTGATTTTTAACTGGTGACTATATTTAATCTACAAAGGTGACCTACAAAGGCTTGTGCAACCTTTTTTGTTCTTTAAATAAGTTCTAAAAGGAATTCTCTCACCCTTCAGCTCCCAAAAAGTTTGATTCTGCTTCCCTTTTTTCTTAGGAAAAAAAACAGGAATGTCATGTCTTGAATTTTCTTTTTTTGTTGGATGACTTATTGGATGATTCAAAAACACATAGTGGGAGATTTTTCAGCCTGCAAGTGAAGGACAGGAGTGTTGAATCTTTAGCAAATACAATTTCTTCCAAAGTTTAGTTAAGTGTTGACAGAAACTAAGAATTTTAGCTATCTTCATAAAAATACCATACCCTCTCCATTGATCAGGTTTAACCCTCTTGTTTTGGTATTAGTGAATTGTAATCATAGACCATCTGCAAAGTAATTTTTAAAAATGTCACTGCATGGTTTCTTAAGCCCTGCCATGTGGGTAGGTTGCACAGTAGTTAGCCCCTTTCATGAACATTACATTCAAATGCAGATTTGATTAAGGAGGTCTAAAAGCTTTGTTTTATCATTCAATTATGGCATGTAAACATTGAACACAGAGTTCTAGTATAATGGTAAAGGTTAAAAGAAAATGTTCAGACCTTCTGTTGCTCATACATTATCAGCCAAAGCAACTGCCTGATCTTATTGCTGTTACCCATCATCCTCTCTTCTACTCCCCCCCCCCTTCACCTCCATTTGCAATCATCACTCATAAAATTACATCCTAAATATGGGCTCGATTCTGGAAGGCCTTTGATAAATATTCCTTATTCATAGGTGTAAAGTCAATCATTTAAATTAGGGTTTTCAGGATAGAGCCTTTAGCTTTTAAACTCTTTGGGTCTTTTATTAGTCTGTTATGTACCACACCATATTTATGATGCAGCTTAAATAAAATCAGCGATCAAATAATTTAGAAAATAGTTTGCTTGCCAAATATAGCCTCCTTTTGTCCTTGCTGAATGTCCATGAGCTGACTGTGATTTCCTCAGATTTCCTCAACTGGTTTTTGTGGTTTCTCTTACTCTTTATGAATTAATTATGAATAGTTAGATTGGGGTATTTATTACTCAATGCTGGAAAGCTGAGCTGTTTTGGTTTGTTGCGAGTGGGCATATAATACACATGGTATTGTTTCTTTTCACTGACTGGGACCCTATTGAGGAAAGCACTTAAGCACATGCACAAATCCATCTGTATTCAGAAAAGCTTTTAAGGGTGTGCTTAACTTAAGCATGTGGCACATGAGTACATGCTTAAATTCTTCCTTAGATAGGGATGCTTTTCTGATTCAGGGCCCGAAGGAGTGTAATACTTATAATAAGGGGCAGATCTTTAGAGCCTCTGTTTAGGGACAAATAAACAAGAGTAGGACATTTTGGAACATGCTTCATCTTTTTCTTTTTGGGCCACCTAGCACTTGTCTGAGGCACAATTCCTAGAAAATTAAACTAATCTGTAACAGTTAATCAATAAATACTACAATCATCTCTTTTTTCCATCACTTAAAGTAACTGGAGGTGCATATGCTGTCCAGTGAAGGGTGCAGGCAGATCCTTTTTGGACTCATTTCATTCTTCCTGCATCCTGTGCGGCACCCCTGCTGTGCCAAGCAAAGTCTGATCCTATAATAAAATATACCATTCCTGTTGCAAATAGTTTCTTTTGGAAAATCTAAAATTTGCTCTCTTAAGCTTTGCTTACTGTATCCATCAATCCTAAAAAAAACTGGATTGTTTGTGGAAGAAAAACATAAAAGAGGCATAAGCCCAACAGAAGCAAATTCATTTTAAGAGTAATCACCCAGCTCTAAAAATAAAGGATATTTATATTGTCTTACTCCTCTAACAATGGAGATGTAAACTCATTCACACTAATAATAAAGCAGGATATTTTAATTCCTCCATCTACATGAGTTCTTCTATTTGTTCCCCATAAACCAAAGAACTCATATAGATGGAGGTTATCCAAAACATCCTCACTTTGAACTTCTTTAAATTTTAAAATGCTGTATCTCTGCAGTGCATGACACTCTTGCTCCTGTATACATTTTTATGCAAATCCTGGGAAATGAAATGAAATGTCAGTGCAAACTAAGACAATTTAGTCAACAAAAGACAATGGTGAATAGGTGAAATGGGATTCCAAATCGGGGGAGGTGGAGAGGGGGTAGAAAAATTGGATGATTTTGTCAATTTCAGTAAAGCAAAAAAATATACATCCTGCAAACAATTATATGCATGGGCTTCATTTTAGTCATGTGATTAGTTCCATTGACTAGTTTAATTTTCAGTCACTAGACTCAAATTAAGTAGGTGCTTATGCTCATGCTTCAGTGGGACTACATATGAGCTTAAACATGTGTAAGTCTTTGAAGGATCAGGGGATAAGAAGTTGTATTTGCTCTGGGCAGTTGGATGTTGCATTAGGATGATAATAGTATTAAATCCTCACTGTAAGGTAAGTGATGTCATTCCACATACTCATAGGTATGGAACTAGAGGTGCTGGGGGTGCTGCAGCCCCCCCTCGCTTGAAGTTTATATACAGGGTTTACAGTTTGGTTCAATGGCTCTCAGCAGTCCCACTATAAAAATTTTTCTAGCACCCCTGCACATACGCCAAAATAAAGATCTTCAACAACTTTTTAAAAGGTATTAGTACCTATATGTGCTTGTGATTTTAGCAATAACAACCTGCCCAGCAGTTTTTCAGTTTCAGGATCTGGTGAAATTATATTTTTCCATTTTTACCACACATTGAAAAAAAAAGACAAAAATAAAAACATGCTTTTATTGATCAAAGTCTGCTTTCTCTCTCTTCAGTTAAAAATTGGAGCTCACCAAGGGTGACTGAGAATGCTAAATGTGGCAGTGTTGCTAGCCCTATCTTCCTGCAAAGTGCACTACCAACTAATATAGACTAAGGGTATGTCTACACTACGAAATTAGGTCGATTTTATAGAAGTCGATCTTTAGAAAGCGATTTTATACAGTCGATTGTGTATGTCCCCACTAAGCACATTAAGTCAGCAGAGTGCGTCCTCAATACCATGGCTAGCATCGACTCACGGAGCGGTGCACTGTGGGTAGCTATCCCACAGTCCCTGCAGTCTCCGCTGCCCATTGGAATTGTGGATTAAGCGCCCAATGACTGATGGGGCAAAAACATTGTTGCGGGTTGTTTTGGGTACATGTCATCAGTCGCCCCTCCTTCCCTCCTTCCATGAAAGCAATGGTAGACAATCGTTTCACGCCTTTTTTCTTGGGTTACCCATGCAGACGCCATAGCACAGCAAGCATGGAGCCTGCTCAGCTCAGCGCTGCTGTTGTGAGCATTGTAAACACCTCGCGCATTATCCTGCAGTATGTGCAGAGCCTAACTAGGAGCCGCCAGCACAAGGATAATTGTGAGGAGGATATGGACACAGATGTTCCTGAAAGCACGGGATGTGGCAATTGGGATATCATGGCAGCAGTGGGGCAGATTGATACAGTGGAACACCGATTCTGGGCCTGGCAAACAAGCACAGACTGGTGGGACCGCGTAGTGTTGCAGCTATGGGATGATTCCCAGTGGCTGCAAAACTTTTGCATGCGTAAGGCCACTTTCCTGGAACTTTGTGAGTTGCTTTCCCCCGCCCTGAAGTGCAGGAATACCAAGATGAGAGCTGCCCTGACAGTTGAGAAGTGAGTGGCGATAGCCCTGTGGAAGCTTGCAACGCCTGACTGCTACCGGTCAGTCGAGAATCAATTTGGAGTGGGCAAATCTACTGTGGGGGCTGCTGTGATCCAAGTAGCCAATGCAATCACTGACCTTCTGCTAACAAGGATAGTGACTCTGGGAAATGTGCAGTCATAGTGGATGGCTTTGCTGCAATGGGTTTCCCTAACTGTGGTGGGGCAATAGACAGAACACATATCCCTATCTTGGCACCAGACCACCTTGCCAACCAATACATACACCGCAAGGGGTACTTCTCAATGGTGCTGCAAGCCCTGGTGGATCACAAGGGACGTTTCACCGACATCAATGTGGGATAGCTGGGAAAGGTGCATGACGCTCGCATCTTTAGGAACTCCAGGCTGTTCGATCAACTGCAAGAAGGGACTTACTTCCCAGACCATAAAATTACCATTGGGGATGTTGAAATGCCAATAGTTATCCTTGGGGACTCAGCCTACCCCTCGCTCCCATGGCTCATGAAGTCGTACACAGGCAGCCTGGACAGTAGTAAGGAGCAGTTCAACTATAGGCTGAGCAAGTGCAGAATGGTGGTAGAATGTGCCTTTGGACGTTTAAAAGCTCGCTGGCGCTGTTTGCTGACTAGGTTAGACCTCAGTTAAACCAATATTCCCATTATTATTGCTGCTTGTTGTGTGCGCCATAATATCTGTGAGAGTAAGGGGGAGATGTTTATGGTGGGGTGGGAGGTTGAGGCAAATCGCCTGGTGGCTGATTTTGAGCACCCAGACACCAGGGCAATTAGAAGAGCACAGCTAGGCACGCTGCGCATCAGAGAGGCTTTGAAAACCAGTTTCATGACTGGCCAGGCTACGGTGTGACAGTTGACTGTGTTTCTCCTTGATTCAAACTCGCCCCCTTTGTTTATTTTAATTCCCTGTAAGCCAACCCTCCTCCCCCCTTTGATCACGGCTGGCAAAGGAAATAAAGTCACTATTGTTTTGAAACCATGCATTCTTTATTTATAAATTTTTTAAAAAGTGAGATAACTGACAAGGTAGCCCGGGTGGGGTGGGGGAGGAGGGGAGGAGGGAAGGCCAAGGCCACATTGCTTATTGTAGCCACACTACGAATCAAAACTGTTTGAATGACAGCCTTCTGTTGCTTGGGCCATCCTCTGGAGTGGAGTGGCTGGGTGTCTGGAGCCTCCCCCCATGCATTCTTGGGCGTCTTGGTGAGGAGGATATGGAACTTGGGGAGGAGGGCAGGCGGTTATACAGTGGATGCAGCGGCGGTCTATGCTCTTGCTGCCTTTCCTGCAGCTCCACCAGACGCCTGATCATGTCCATTTGCTCCCCCATTAGCATCAGCATTGCCTCCTGCGTCTTCTGATCACTCTCACTTAATGCTTTCCTGGCCTCTGTCACTGAATGCCTCCATGCATTCAGCTGTGCCCTATCAGTGCGGGAGGACTGCATGAGCTCGGAAAACATGTCATCGCCAGTGCGTTTTTTTCACCTTCTAATCTGCGATAACCTCAGGGATGGAGATGATAGGGGGAGTATAGAAACATTTGCACCTGCGGGGGGATAAAAGGGGAGACTAAAATTTAAGATGATACATTTCTGAGAACAAAAAGGAGACTCTTTTACAGTGAATCAAGCAAATCACAGCAGACAGCACATGTGCTTTAGGTACAAGGTCGCATTTTGCCTTTTATATTGAGCACCTGCTGGTATAGTGACATATCACACACAACTGGGCAACAGAATTCGGTTTCCAGGCAGCCATGGTAAGCCAACCTAGAAGAGAGAATAAACAGAACACAAACTAAATTTATAGATTATATTAAAATGGAAGGTGTTGCGAAAACCAGTTAGAACAAATAAATAATACAAAGAGACCTACATGTTAATAATAAAATGAGATTCAACATGGAAAAGATGCAAACCAGAATGGTACAGTTAGTGAAAAATATCTGAAACACACATACTTAGTGGGAGGGAGAAATCTGGCAAACAAGAATACTGAAAGGAAATTGGAATGATAGTAAACAGCAGACTAGTTGAAAGTCTCTGGGTAAAGATAAAAGATGGGGAAATTGGGGCTATGTCATCATGATGGGGTGTACTATAGACCACCAAAGTAGGAAGAGGAGGTGGATGAGGCATTTCTAGAACAAACAACAGCAATATCCAAAACACAAGATCTGGTAGTAATGGGAGACTTTAACTATCCAGATATCTGTTGGAAAATTTCCAATATGTTCATGGAATGTATTGGGGACAACTTCTTCTTTAACAAAGTGTAGAAGTAATCAAGGGGACAGATATCTTAGGCTCAATTCTCCTCCCAACAGGGAGGAATTGGTTGCAAATCTGAAGGTGGAAGGCAATTTAGGTGAAAGTGATTATGAAATGACAGCTCTCCTTATTCTAAGGAAAAGAAGAGTCAGAGCAACAGAATAAGGACAATGGACTTTAAAAAACAGACTTTAACAAACTCAGAGAACTGGTAGGTAAGGTCCCATGAGAAGAAAATCTAAGGGATAAAGGAGTTCAGGAGAGATGGCAATTTCTCAAGGAGACAGTATTAAAGGCACAACTGTAACTATCCTGATAAGAAGGAAAGATAGGAAGAATAGTAAGAGGCCAATATGGCTCCATCAGGAGCTCTTTAGTCAAAAAGGCATCCTATACAAAGTGGGAACATGGACAAATTGCTTAGGAGAAGTACAAAAGAATAGCACAAGCATATAGGGACAAAAATCAGAAAGACTAAGACACAATATGAGTTACACTTAACAAGGGGCACAAAAAGGCAATAAAGAGGTTCTTTAAATATATTAGGAGCAAGAGAAAGATGAAAAAAAGTGTAGGTCCTCTGCTTAGCAGGGAAGGAGAGCTAATAACTAATGACATCAAGAAGGCTGAGGTGTTTATTACCAATTTTGCTTCAGTTTTCACTAAAAAGATTAATGGTAACCAGATACTCAACACAATTAGGGGAGAGAATGCAAGCCAAAAATAGGGAAAGAACAGATTACAGGATATTTAGATAAGTTAGATGTTAAGTTGACAGGGCCTGATCCAATTCATTTTAGGATACTTAAGGAACTATCTGAAGCAATCCCAGAACCATTAGCAATTATCTTTGAGAACTCATGAATTACTGGAGAAGGGCAGACATAGTACTTATATCTTTAAAATGGGGAACAAAGAGGTCCTGGGGAATTATAGACCAGTCAGCTTAACTTCAGTACCTGGAAAGATAGTGGAACAAATTATTTAACAATCAATTTGTAAGTACCTACAGGACAATAGACATATAAGGACAGGGCCGTCCCTACCTATGGTGGTGCCCTACGCAGCCCGAGGAACTGCACCCCCCCTGCGGGGGGAGCGGCTGCTCTGCTGGGGAGCCGGCCCCTCCGTGGGGGGGGGGGGCTGCGCTAAAAGGCTGCAGGGCTGCGGGGGCAGGAGCTGTGGGGGGCAGCAGCAGGGCAGGAAGGCCCAGAGCAGCGCTGGGGATTAGCGGGGTGCCTGGCATCGGCAGCAGGAGTCAGGCCCGCCCCCTCCCCCGCACTCACCTGTGGTGGCGGGAAGCAGAGTGACCCGGCCCCATTCTCCTCTCCCCCAGCTCCCAGCCCTGTCGCTTGGAGGAAGGGGTCAGGCCCACCCCCGCACTCACCAGCGGCAGTGGCAGGAAGCGAAGCAACGCGGCTGGGAGCTGGCGGAGCAGAGTGGGCTGGGGCCAGGTCACTCTGCTTCCCGCCGCTGGTGAGTGCGGGGGCAGGCCCGACCCATTCTGTGGGCTCCAGTACCCCCGCTACTCCCGTGGGCCGCGTCACTTGGGAGAGGAGGGTTGGGGGGAAGAGGTGGAATGGGGGCAAGGTCAGGGCTGAGCAGGGATGGGAAGAGGTGGGGCGGGGTGGAGCAAGGGTGGGAGCTTGGGGAAAGGGGTCAAATGGGGGCAGGGCAGGGGCAGAGCAGGGGGGTTGGCCAGGGGATGGGGTTGGCCACTGGAGCCAGCGCTGCATACGCAGCATGCAGCTGCCTAGGGCACCATGAAATTTGGTGCCCCAAATTATGTGGTGCCCTACGCAGCTGCGTATTCTGCATATGGCAAAGGATGGCCCTGTATAAGGAATATCTAGCCTGGATTTCTCAAGGACAAGTCATGCCAAATCAACATGATGTCCTTCTTTGACAGAGTTATTGGCCTAGTGGATAGGAAGGAAGGAGTAGACATATTGTGATTTTACTAAGGCTTTTGACACAGCCCCATATGACATTTTCATAAGCAAACTAGGAAAATGTGGTCTAGATTAAATTACTATAAAGTGGCTGCACAACTGGTTGAAAGATGGTACTCAAAGAGTAGTTATCAATGATTCACTGTCAAACTGGGAGGACATATCTAGTGAGGACCTATAGTCCAGTACTATTCAATATTTTCATTAATGACTTGGATAATGAAGTGGAGAGTATGCTTATAAAATTTGCGGATGACACCAAACTGGGAGGGATTGCAAGCACTTTGGAGGACAGGATTAGAATTCAAAATGACCTTGTCAAATTGGAGAATTCATCTGAAATCAACAAGATGAAATTCAATAAGGACAAGTGCAAAGTACTACACTTAGGAAGGAAATATTAAATGCACCACTACAAATTGGCTAGGTGGTAGTACTGCTGGAAAGGATCTCGGCATCATAGTGGATCATAAATTGAAAATGAGTCAGCAATGTGATGCAGTTGCTAAAAGGGATAATATTCTCTGGTGTGTTAACAGGAGCGTCGTACATGAGACATGGGAGGTATTCTGTGTTTGGCACTGGCAAGTCTCAGCTGGGAATACTTTGTCCAATTCTGGTTGCCACATGTTAGGAAAGATGTGGATAAATTGGAGAGAGTGCACAGGAGAGCAACAAAACTTACAAAAGGTTTAGCAAACTTGACCTATGAGGAGAGGTTAAAAAAAAAAAACAGGCATGTTTAATCTTGAGAAAAGAAGACTGGGGGGGGTGGGGGACCTGACAACTGTCTTCAAATATGTTAAGGGCTGTTACAAAGAGGACAGTGATCAATTGTTCTCCACTTCCACTGAAGGTAGGGCTAGAAGTAACGGGCTCAATCTGCAGCAAGGGAGACTTGGGTTAGATATTGGGTTAAAAAAAACCAATTACGCTCTGGAATAGGCTTCCAAGGGAGGTCGTGGAGTCCCCATCATTGAAATCTTTTTAAAACAAGTTGGACAAACACCTGTCAGCTTTGGTCTAGGTTTACTTGGTTCTGTCTCAGCTCAGAGGGCTGGAGTTGATGACCTCTCAAGGTGCCTTCTAACTCTACATTTCTATGATTATATGATATGCAAAGGCATCAGGTTCAAAGCTATGGTGTGACTATGTGTGACCCAGAAACCTCTTGATGCCAACTTGGATCTCCTGGTTCAATTTTATGCATAACAATTCATGAAAGGGTGACATGTGAGGCCATTAAAATACTAACAGAGGGTCCTGTGGCACCTTTAAGACTAACAGACGTATTGGAGCATAAGCTTTCGTGGGTGAATGCCCACTTCGTCAGAAGTCTGTTCACCCACGAAAGCTTATGCTCCAATACGTCTGTTAGTCTTAAAGGTGCCACAGGACCCTCTTGCTTTTTACAGATTCAGACTAACACGGCTACCCCTCTGATACATTAAAATACTGGTCATCATAACCATTGAGAAATATATGTGAGGATAACATTTAAGAGTTATGTACCTGACATGCGTCTGACGAAGTGGGCATTCACCCACGAAAGCTTATGCTCCAATACATCTGTTAGTCTTAAAGGTACCACAAGACTCTCTGTTGCTTTTTACATGTACCTATATTGTAAATTATGTCTATGAGTTAAAGCACACAGGTGGTGACAAATATGTTTTTTTCAGACATGTAGGAGACGCTTATTTATTTGTCTGGTTACATGCAAATTGAGTATTGTATATGTCACAATGAATACCTATTAGCATACTAAGATACCATCTAATCAAGATTAAGAAATTAACAAGAAATTGCAAAATCTACAGGAAGGAACACACAGCAGGAGGACGTCCGGTTTATTAATAAAAATCAAAGAATTGTTTTGTTATATCTGGGATTGCAAAGGGACATGCTGGTATCTTTCACCTAAGAAATAAATTGACAGTGGGGGTTGCTTCACAAATGGAAGATAATAGCCAAGCCTAGCGGTACTATTCTGGAAGGACTGTGCGTAAGCTTTTTCACTTATGACACAATAATATCTTATCAGTTAAGTGTAGGCTCTACTAAGCACATTGTGATTTTATTTTATATGTAACCCCTTGTTTCCAATATTTCTGCTTGCTGTTATTTGAATCTCTGTTCTTTGTTAAATAAAAGTAGGTTTGTTTATAGGGAAAACAAGTATAAGTGCTGAGTGCTAAGCAGAACTGAGTTCTACAGAATAACTCGTAAACAGTAGTGTACTGTTCCTTTGGGGACAGAGGATCTGGGAATTCTGACAGTTTCTTCTCCTACAGTTTCCTACAAGATGTTTCAGCCCATGTATGCCTATAAGTACTGACACTTGCTGATTCAGACATTGGTCTGAATAAAGCAAGACTAGTATGTCATGTCGTTTGTTAGTCCCTCAGATGAACTTTGGGAATCATATCTTCAAGGATACATATCCCACGTATGGAACCATTTGCCCTCCAGCCCTTCTATCTGAAGTATACTGCCAATAGACTGTAACTTGCAATAAGATAAATGCTCATAATAGGAAGTTTTGCATATGCAGGTCACTTGAGAACCAGTATCTAGTTAGGCAGGTACTCTTTACACCATCGCGGTAAACTAACCATGACAAGCTGGTCCCACTAACTGCTGGCTGGCCTCGTTGACACCCATTTGGGTAGCATCCATCTCCTGAACCCATTGACTAGCATCTTTGCTCTTCTTTCTTTTCTTCCTGGTTCAAACTTGCTCTGATTTGAATGTCTACCAGTCAGTTGCTGATCTACTAGGTTGGGGTTAGGAGAATTCTCAAACATTTTGAAAATGTCGTATTTGCCCACAGTTAAAACATAAAGGATTTATTTTCTTCAATTTTGATATTGCTTGTTTATTAAATTCTTTGGGTCTTTGAGGAGTGAAGAGTGTATCTGAAGCGGACGTTCCAGAACTAGGCTGGGTCATCTGCAGTCCTACCAACTGCTGCTTAGGATGAGTTCACCTGAGTCTCAGAGTCTTTGATCACCAAATCTATACAGTCTGTTGAGTCAAAAGCACTGCAACAGTACTTTCCTTCCTCTTGTTCACAGAAATCTCCAACTGGAATCCATGCAGATTCTTTCTCCTCCTCTGCTGAAATCAGTTAGCTAGTTAACTAATTAACCAACCAATCAGATTAAGTATATAAATAAAAAAAACCCTCAATGGAGTCTAAGTCTAGCTACAGGGAACCTATTGAGCACGTCCAAAACTATCACACCCCATTCGGGAAACTTCTGGGTGTAGAGTACTAATTGTGCAACAATGACCCAGACACAACTCATTCCTCCCTGCCTCCCTCTTAAAGAGATATCTCCCTATTAAGCACATGGGTACATGTTCACAGGTAAGTGGTGGTAAGTAGGTAAGTGTTGGAAGCCCAGTCATCAAGAACATTTAAATCTAGATTGGACAAAATACTAGAACGTTGACTGTATAGAAGAACCCTGCCTTGGCCAGTAAATTGATGGAATAATCTAATAGATCTTTTCCACCTTCAGTGTATAGAATTTTACTATGTTGAAGGGGTCTATGAGCTTGTTGACAAAGGGGCTTAAGGCCCTGACCTGACCCCATGGTTTAAAATGACTGGTGATTACGCCATGGGGAAAATGATGTGGCATTATTCCCTGAGGTATAAATAGCAATAACTTTTAAAACTAAAATTCTATGGATAATTCAATGTCTGCTCAATGACAATTCTAGAGCCTGCTGCTGTCATGTGCCATAAGCCCAGAGCATTCTGAATCCGGCTCAGTCTGGCTTGGATGCTGAGAATGTCTTCCCATGCTTGTCATTGTCACTCACACAGAACAGCTCCCAACAGTCCAGATAAACCAGTCTTCCTAAACAAAACTCTGGACAGGTAAATGAAAATAGATTTGGCACTTATCCCAGCTGATAAAGACATTGGCAGCTGTTCCTTGCTGTTGGTGTCTGATGTATTTTCAGGCAATGGTGGTTCAGATGGATTTAAAATCTCTCGTTAAAGACAACAAAATCAGCATCATATAAACAATTTCCTTCTTTCTTATTTTGCCCCTTTTCAACCCAAGTGGCTTGTCAAAATCTGGGGCTCTGTGAGCGTTCCAGTTGGAAACAGAAATTGGTGACAATCAGGTATTTCTTTATTGACAACGAATGTACAAAGTGCTGTGTCTCTGAATGCAGAAGGAACCAATAGCAGGAAACAGTTTATTTTGCTCACAGCACCAGAGCACTCTTTTCAGCCTGCACCTCTGACCCACAAACCTCTTTCCAGATTTTCTTCTAGAGTCAGCCACTATGCTTTTGTAACCCACATGCCTAATAGGAGATAACTCTTTAAGAGACCTAGAGAGAAGTTGCGGGGTGGGAGGAGGGCGTGGGAGGGAGAAGTGACTGAGTTGTGTCTGAGTTATTGTTGCGAGGTAGATGCACAATCATCATTCTACTCTGAATAGTTTCTGGAATTGGAAGTGAAAGTTTTGGGCATGCCCAATTGATTCCCTGTAGCTGGACTTAATAGACTCTGTTGCGGGGAGGGATAGCTCAGTGGTTTGAGCATTGATCTGCTAAATCCAGGGTTGTGAGTTCAATCCCTGAGGGGGCCAGTTAGGGATCTGGGGCAAAAAATCTATCTGGAGATTGGTCCTACTTTGAGCAGGGGGTTGGACTAGATGACCTCCTAAGGTCCCTTCCAACCCTGATGTTCTATTATTCTATTGAGAGCAGGGCAATCAGGGCAGCTGCTTTACTAAAGACTATGGCCTGGTCTACACTACAAAGTTAGGTTGACATAAGCCATGTTAAGTCGATCTAATAACGTGTGTCTAGACTACCGAGTCCCTTCTGCTGACTTAAGTGGCCTGTAACTTCGACTTCTGTACTCCACCTCCGTGAGAGGCGTAGCACGTGATTTGACATCCATGGGTCGACATGGGAATAGTGTAGACACTGCATTCTGTAATTCGAGTGAATTGGCCTCCAGGGGGTATCCCATAGTGCTCCGCTGTGACCGCTCTGGAGAGCACTTTCAACTCCACTACACATCAGCCAGGTACACAGGAAACAGCCACACACCCGCTCCCCCGTTAAAGCCCCGGGAACTTTTGAATGTTCATTTCCTGTTTGATCGGCGTGGAGAGCTCGTCAGCACAGCTGATCATGGAGACTCAAGGCTGCAAACGTGCATCAGCATGGAGTACACAGGAGCAGTAGCGGATTTACCATGGAGCCACTGGCGCCATGGAGCCAGGCCCACACTCCAGGGGGGCCCCAACCAGGCCCACTCTTCTCTGCCCCCCCGCTCTCTCCTGCGGGGGGCAGAAGCTTAGTGCCCCTGGCAGTGAGGCTCCTGCTGCAGTAGGGCAGCCAAGCTCCCCCTCCCCTGCCTCTTCTCACAGCTTGCTCCCTTCCTGCCCTCCCCCTCCCTGCCGCCGATCAGCTGTTTGCCGGCAGGAGGGGTGGGGGAGGAACACAGCCGCAGCATGCTCACCTGGGGAGAAGAGGCAGAGAAGAGGCAGGGGTGAGGCCTTGGGGAGGGGGGTGGAATGAGCAGACCTACTCTGACTGCAGAGCTGCACAGCCAGGCTGAAAAAAGAAGGTGCTGCTCAGCTCCCGGAACTTTGCAGCTGGACACCACCTTCTGGATCCTAGTGCTGTTGAGCTCCCTTCTGTGTGCTGGGAGCCATCCTTCATCTTGTACAACAGTGAGTGCCCATGGTGGGGCAGGCAGGGCAGGGGGACAGAGGCAGTGAGGAAGGAAGGGGGTGGGATGGGGAAGAGATGGAGTGGTGGGGAAGGGGCATGGGATGAGGAAAAGAAGGGGCGAGGGCAGGGATCGGCAACCTTCGGCCTGCGGCCCGCCAGGGTAAGCCCCCTGGTGGGCCGGGCCAGTTTGTTTACCTGCTGCGTCCACAGGTTTGGCTGATCGTGGCTCCAGGCAAATGGGGGGCTGCAGGACGAGGGATGTGCTGGCCGCGGCTTCTCGCAGCCCCCATTGGCCTGGAACGGCAAACCACAGCCAGTGGGAGCCGCAATCGGCCGAACCTGTGGATGCGGCAAGTAAACAAACCGGCCCGGCCCGCCAGGGGGCTTACTTCTCACAGCTTGCTCCCTTTTCTCAAGTTCCAACCTGTGATCCCAAGGATGTCTTCACAAAAGCTGCAGCACAAGACCTCTCGCCTATGCCTCATGGCCTTACTCACCACGGCAGTAGCCAGCGATTGTGATAACGTTGTGGCTTGTAGGGAAGTGCATTGAGGGTGTTTCTTTTTATAAAAGAATTAATCTTGCACCAGAAACAATGCTACCCTTGTGCTTTGTATTCTTTGCAGCTGAAACCTTGTCCATCGGTGCATCTGCCACACCGGGACAGAGACTTTTCCAGATGAGAAGGCAGAAAAAAAGGCAGCTGGATGCTAGAGTCCCTCTGCAGCCTATGCTGAACCTGCTGCCCTCATTGCCCTGTTCTACATCCTCCTCCCGATATCATCCTATGAGGAGGGGGAGAGGGAAGGTGTTCGATATCCCTTATACTCAACACCAGGGGAGAGTACAAGGACCATAAGGCACCCATTCCCATACCTTTGATTGTTATTGCAGTGCATTTGTAAGCAAGTGGTTCTCCCCCCCCACCTTTTCCCCCTGGTTATCTTACTTTTCTTTATTGTCTCTGTGTGTTTGTGTGCAAATAAAATGTAATGGATTGAGGAGAAAAGGCTTTTTATTCATTCAACAAACGGTGGTTAGTGGGGGTGGAGTTTAGAAGGGAGAAAATGCAATGGAGGGGACAGTTTGGTAAGGAAAAATACAGATAAATGTCACATTACTGTGGCTCATTACTGAAACTGGTTTTCAAAGCCTCATGGAGACGCAGAGCTCCTTGATGTGCTCTTTTGATTGCCCTGATGTCTGGCTGCTCAAAATTGGCTGCCAGGTGATCTGCCTTAACCCCCAACCCCGGCGGAAACTTTTCTCTCTCTTTGTTTCACAGATATTATGGAGCACACAGCAGGCAGCAATAACAATGGGGATATTGCTTTCACTGAGGTCTAACCTAATAAGCAAACAACGCCAGCGGCCTTTTAAACGTCCAAAGGCACATTCCACCACCATTCTGCACTTGCTCAGCCTGTGGTTGAACCAGTCCTTACTGCTGTCTAGGCTGCCTGTGTATGGCTTCATGAGCCATGGGAGCAAGGGGTAGGCTGGGTCCCCCAGGATCACGATTAGCATTTCAACATCACCTTGTGATCCACCAGCACTTGCAACAACATTGAGAAGTACCCCTTTCAGTTTATGTATTCTTTGGGAAGGTGGTCTGGTGTCAAGATAGAGATATATGTGCCATCTATCGCCCCACTGCAGCTAGAGAACCCCATCATAGCAAAACCATCCACTATGTCCTGCATGTTGCCCATAGTCACTACCCTTCTTAGCAGAAGTCTGTGGATTGCCCTGCAAACTTGGATAACAACAGACCCCACTCTGAATTGATTCCCCATTGACAGGTAGCAGTCTGGTGTTGCAAGCTTCCACAGAGCTATCGCCACTCGCTTCTCCACTGTCAGAGCAGCTCTCATTTTAGTATTGCTGTGCTTCAGGGCTGGGGAAAGCTCTTCACACAGTTCCTGGAAAGTGGCCTTACGCAGTCAAAAGTTCTGCAGCCACTGCTCATCATCCTGTAGCTGCATAATGATGTGGTCCCACCGGTCAGTGCTTGTTTCCCAGACCCAGAAGCAGCGCTCAACCGTGTCAAGGTGATGTGTGACTGTTGCCAGCAACTGCTAATTGCTCCACTCTATATATTCCAGCAGGGCTGCTTGCGTGGCATCATATTGTTCTGCGCGGCAGCTCCTGTATCGGCTTTGTAAATACTGCAGGATAAGGCGAGAGGTGTTTTTAATGCTCACAACAACAGTGTACAGCTGAGCGGGATCCATGATTACCGTGCTATGGCGTCTGTGTGGGTAACCCAGGCTTACAAAAAAAGGCGTGAAAAAGGCTTGGTTTTGCTTGCCATTGATTTCAGGGAGGGAGGGAGGTAAGTGCATCATGGGAGGCTAATGCCATGTTCCCATAACCACTCGCGCAAATGTTTTGGTTCCATAAGGCATTGCAAGCCCAACCCAAAATTCCACTTGGCTACATGCACTGTGGGATAGCTACCCACAGTGCAGTGCTCTGCGCATCCATGCAAGTCCTGCTAGTGAGGATGCACTCCCCCGACACAATGAGCATAGTGGGGACATGCAAGATCGACTTGCTTAAATCGAAGGCTCGATGTTGACTTACATAAAATCGACTTAATTTTGAAGGTAGACATGGCCTATGTGAGTGACCTGTTTGGGTTGGAGGAATAAATCCAGCTATAGGAGCAAAAAGCAGGTTGTTTTCCCCTAACTCTGAAGTATTTTACGGCAGGTCGATGCTATTGTTAACTTTCCGGCAGGGTAGCGTTGGTAACACTAGGTATAGAAAGGGGAAATTGGGAGGGAAAATTAATTTTTCACATTAATTGTGTACTTTGAATGTTGTTTGATTTTAGCCAAATTGTTTTCGTCAAATTATTTTAACAAGTATTGTTCACCAACTCTTTTCTTATTTAAATGTGATGGTAAGGAAAGTGTCATTTATATTTTTTTATTTGCAGTTTTGTATTTTTCTTGTAACAGGGTGATTCATTTACACACTTAATTAACACTGATTGGTTAATTAGTTAGTTGCCTAGCTAATTGAGTGATTCCATAGCCCAACAGAGGAGGAGAAAGTCTGTGTGGACTCCAATTAGAGATCTCTGCAAGCAAAAGGAGAGAAGATATTATTGCAGGGTTTTTGACTCAGCGAAATGGACAGAGTTGATGAACAAAGACTTTTACTAAGACTCAGGTGAACTCATTCTAAGCTTTTGGAACTCTGAGTTACTTCTCGTGTTTCTGTGGGAACGAACCTATTTAGATTTAATTTGTTAGATATATGATAATTGAAGATAATGTGGATTATGAAGTAGGCTTATTTTTAGTAGAAATTAAGCTATTATCTTTCTTTATCATTATTCAATTTTATGAAGTTGGTACTTAAGAATTAAGTTCATTTTTCTTGTTCTTTTTGAACCTGTCTGTGGGAAGATTGACCCTATGTGATCCTTGCTGAAAATCCTCAGTGACTGAATTATGAGTCTCTATGTGCTTTTTTATACGTGTTGTGTTGAAGTACCAGGAGAGGGGTGGTAAAGTAAATTGTAGCTGACTCAAAGGTTACACTTTCAGCCGCTCCTTCAGGTTGTGTCACCCTCTGACTCTTCCCGTTTTCTGTGTGTTCTTTCTTAACTCCCCCCTGCCTGCTCACAGTATCTAATGAACCCTCTGCCCATCTGGTGCTAGTTTCTGGACAGACTTTAGTAGGCTTTGTTTTAGGTGTGGTCCCTTAACTGTCTCTTACTATGGTCTTAAATGCGGGGACTCATTCACACATCTTTTGAATGAGGTTTTAACAAAGTTTTACCCAGCTCATAACACTCTTCTACTACTAGCTATCTCTTACCATTAAACTGACTGATCCAGTGTATAAACTATTTTCCTTCTCCCTGAACTCACTCAAATTACTTCTTATTACTTTAAGTAATTACTATAAATTACTTAAATTAGCTGTGCTAATTCTTTTTCCTTTTTAAGTAGTTATGGTATCATCTTTTCACTTGTCCTCCATCATACCTAACATTTTATTTCTTATTGTTGTTCCTTTCAATTACTTAATTTACTCTTTTTCCCTTCTGATCCTCTGCATTGCCTCCTTTCCTTCCCAGATAAAACTTCTACTCACTTCAGACCAATCAGCCCATCTGTCACGAACTACCCCCACTCTCAAAAATTTCCAGCTGGATCAGCCTCTTGCCAGTTAGGGTCACACAGGAGTCATAAGTTTTTCTGAGCTTCTCTTTTGATCCTCAGAGGCCAAGAAACAGGTTTTCCTAGCAGAACATGTGACTCTGCTGAGATATTAAACTAACATACAAAGTGATAAGAAGTAGCTAATTTCATCATATTGTAGCCAGTGGTGGGAGTATACACTATTTTGCTTCTATTTATTTGAGAAAGTTAAGTGATATCCCTTTTTGTGTTCCTTTCCTCTTTCTTCAGAATAGTTCTTCTCCCTCCTCTTTGAAAGAGTGTGCGCACATGTGCACATACACAATTTATATATTCATTTTTCATGGTTTCTGTACAGTGCCTAGCATAATGTTGTCTTGACTGTGGTTGCTAATGCTACTGTAATATATTAAGATTAAAACTATTGCACTAAGAATGTTAGAGGAAGATATTCTGGTGATTGCGTACCAGGAGAAGGGTTCTAGCACCACTTGCAGTCTTCAGACTTCTCCATGGCATTCAGGTTTTCAACTCAATAGTTCCTTAATCTCCTGCTCAGCATGGCCTCATTCTCCAGCTGTTCATATCTACAGTAGCTCAGTCTCCGAGCATCCTGCTCAGTGTGTGTTATGTCCCTCTCCGTGCCATAGAAAATATGCTACAGCTGTATACTCTAAGTGCTTAGTATACTCTAATGGTTCGTGCTTTTGTTCAGCAATCCTGGGTTGAGTTTTCAGTGATGACCAAGATGACAGTTATTATAAATGACATCATGCATTTATTAATGTGATAAATAACCTGAACTACGTCTTAAATTATGAGAATACACATTATTATTTTTATACGTTCTGTAGCACCAACCTGGTGACAGCAAATACAAACAGAACAAAACAAACAGTTAATGAAATGCTAAACAAAACTATTGCATCTGGCATTCTGGGCTGAAAGTTGTTAGATTCAGGCTGAAATGGACTGCCAAATGGGAGTGAAATCTAAAGGAGGTGGCCATCAACTAAAAATCCTTGGTGCCAGCCTTTGGTTGGGAAATGCTTACTCTCAGAATCCATCTTGACTGCTTTGATCCATAGAATGGGAGTTAATTTCTCAGAGAACTTGGCCCTGATCACTCAGGACTTTAAACATCATTTGCATCTTGAATTGCACCCAGAAGCAAACAGAGAGCCAGAGCAGACTAACCATGAGTGTTGTGTTCACATAAGAATGCATTGCTTAGCAGGTGGTTTCATACCACTAAGCAACATGCTCTGCTGCTTACCAATCCTGCTCCTTTGAAATCTGAAGCTGCCTCTTGTCCCCTAAACCTTCAAAATGTGACCCAAGGTAAACTGCACAGAGTGAAAATCTGAAACCTGAAGGTAATGTACATGTCAACACCGTTAACTATTTCACTGCTGGAAACATACAGCTTGTGTCCACAATCCCAACTTGTTTCCTAAGTTGGTACTAAAAAGCCTCATTTCCCTCTTCAACTCACCACACAAGCTGGCCCTGGAAACTGTTGACACACCACCATTTGGATATGTGATTGATCACGGATGAGAGGGAGAAATGCATGGTGATTTTCTGATGTTTAAACTGCATTTTGTACCATTTTCAAATCCACTGCACTACAAAAAGAAAAGAGTTTAGATGAAGAATCCACATGACATGGTTGGGGATTATATATATTTATTCTGTTTAACTCCCTCAGTAGGAAACAGAAGATCAGGGTGACATATTCCAGCCAACGAGACAAGACAATGAACTAAAACAAGTTTTAGTAATGTCCAAGCCACACAAGATTAAAAGCAACAATTCCCATATACACGCAGCCTAGAAGCAAGAGGCAAGACATCAGAAATATCAAATACAGAACAGAAACATAGCTGTAAAAAATCTCATTGACTGAATCATTATACATTGTGGGAGTTTCAGGAGTATGCTTTGAGGATAGTAGCAAATGGAATCAGGTTTGATTTGGAAAGAGACAAGAAAATTATGGCTTTCTTTGCTAGAATCAAAGCCAAAGTGATTTTGGATGCTTTCCCTTACTGAGGACTGACTCAGCCTCTTTACTGAGTTTAGAGTAGTGTCAATTGCAGAGATGCCAACAAAGCTATCCATCAAAACGCTGGCAGGAAAAAGCACAGGTGCTTTCCTGCTCCAGCTATTTATAGGAAAGGCATGTGACCACATGTGATACAAACTCAGTGGTTTGGTTGCTACATTCCAGAAGCCAAAAACCATTTCTTTGGTTGAAAACACAGTTCAAGAATTACAATTGGAAACACAATTGTAGCTGTCTAGCAAGTAGACCCTGAGCAGCCGTCCCCTTTTTGAGGCTCTTTCTGTACCAG
Source organism: Terrapene triunguis (assembly GCF_002925995.2). Classification (NCBI taxonomy): domain Eukaryota; kingdom Metazoa; phylum Chordata; order Testudines; family Emydidae; genus Terrapene; species Terrapene triunguis. Next base: position 2,171,431 of record NW_020664369.1, on the reverse strand, counting down.
GAGGAGCTTATTGTTATTTTTGTATATATTTCTTGTCCCAGTAATTTTTTATAAAGCCACATGATCAACTGAAAAACTTACAATGGACTCGAACATGTTTGTGAATAATATAGGGCCATATTCTTCCCCCATGTATGTGAGGGATTCTATCATTTTAAACTCACTGAACTCTATGCATATTCACTTAATGGGGAGGAGAAGAGGAAGGGCAAAGGGCACTGGGTCTAAATCCCACTTTTGCAAGAATACCACAGATCATGCAGTAGTTCTGCCCATCCCTTCCCTGGCCACATGGCTCCTCTGGAAATCATGATCCTTTTCTTCCTATGCAAAATCCCATCTTTGAGGGGTACAGAAATGGAGCATAAGCTAATGATGCAAGGAAAGCTGTTAATTTATGCATGGATAGCCACAAGTTTTAGAGGAAGCATGCAGCAGATAGCATCATGTCCTCTGCCCCCTGCTTCCAGAATGCCCATGAAATCTTGCAGGGCCCCTACAGCATGGAGAGATAAATAGAAACCCCATTTTCCCTCTGCGTGTTTCTTGTGCCCTTGTTTGTCACTATGGTGTCTGAACATTATCCTAAGATGTTAAGCATGCTGCATTAGTGCTGTGACCTCTTCCATAAATAGGGGGCCCTCTGTACCCTTATTCTCATTCCTTTGTTCAGCAATGTGGTGAGCAATAAAGACCCAATAATAGAACACTTCTATTTTGCTTTTTATCTTTGAAATTCCATACAACCATTAACTTAGCTAACATACAGCCATTACTAAGTTCCATTACCTGTGTACACTGGTTGTACTATGAGTTATTTTTATGTCTATCCATCCATCCATCCTAATAAATATTTATTTTTGAGAAAATAATACAAATATTGGTTCTCAAGGTGCTCTAATACCATCGTATAAGCTCCTTGGATGAAATCTTGGTTCCAATAATGTCAATGAGAATTTTGCCATTGACTTCCACAGAGATTTCACCCCTAGATAAATCATAATAGATATTAGGCTGAAACTTTAAAATGAATCTATGTCAAGGTACAAACTCTCTACCACACTCCCACATCAGCATCAATTTTCTGTACACCACAATCAGCTGCAAAAATGGAACCCTACAGCCAATTATATACAAGAAACCCACAGATTATCTTCACAGATCCAGTAACCACTCCAAACACACCAAAAAATCTGTTATCTACAGCCAGGCACTCAGATACCACAGAATATGCTCTGAGGAGAAAAATCTGGAATATACACCTTAACTCGCTTAAAACTGCCTGTACCAAACAAGGACACTCCCCTAGAAAAGTAGATTGCATCATGGAATAGGCCACCCAAATACCCCAAGAGAATCTGCTTCAATATAGGGGGGGGAACAACTACTGACCGCAGACCCCTAATGGTCATCTCTCACCCCACGCTGGAACCGCTATGGGGTATCATTGATACCCCATAATCAGCGGGGAGCACATCCTGAAAGAAATATTTTTGGCCTTCAAACAACCCCCCAATCTCTCAAAGCTCATCATCAGAAGCAAGCTCCCCACAAACCAGGACCCACCAACTCAGAAGAGGCACCAGACCTTGCCAGAACAACTGGTGCAAAATCTGCAGACATCTCCATTGCTGCAATGATTATTCCCCCCAACCCTCACAAAACACCTTTCATGATCCATGGCTGTCACATGCCTATCACAACATGTGGTGTACCTCATCCAGTGCACTAAATGGATGGGTGACATGAGACAATTACTACATAGGCGCCGACTCTGTGGGTGCTCTGGGGCTGGAGCACCCACGGGGAAAAAATAGCAGGTGCTCCACACCCACCGGCAGCCAAGCTCCCCCCGCCCCCTCCCGAGTGCACCTCATCCCCGCTCCTCCCTCCCCCTCCCAGCGCTTCCCCCCCGCCCCAGCTGCCTAACAGCTGTTTGGCGGCACTTTCCAGGAGGGGGGGAAGGAGCAGGTACACGGCGTGCTCATAGGAGGAGGCGGAGAAGAGGTGGGGCAGGGGTGGGGACTTGAGGGAAGGGGTGGAATGGGGATGGGGCAAGGGTGGTGCAGGGGTGGGGCCGGGGGGGCGGTCGAGCACCCACCGGGCAGAAGGAAAGTCGACACCTATGAATCACTATGTTCTCAAATGAACTCATACAGAAAAATGATAAAAGACAAAAACACCATATCACCTAGGGGCAAACACTTTTCACAAAATGATGATTTCATATCTGACATCTCAGTCCTCATCCTCAAGGGAAACCTTCAATAAACTACACCTTCAAAAGGACAAGCCTGGGAGCTTAAATTCATAACTTGGCTAGATACCAGAAATGATGGACTCAAAGATGCTGGATTTATGGCTCATTACAACAATCTGCAATCCACTAACCCTCCTCTGTACCATGACTGCAAGGGATTAACAGCCCACTTCCTCTTGAATAGTCTCTTGCAACATGTGTGAACTCCTTTGCTTAACAATCTGTTCCAAGTGGTATTTAGCTGTGATTCTTTGTACCTTTCCCAGACATGAAGAAAAGCTCAGTGTAAACTCAGAAGTTTTTCTCTTTCCCCACAGAGCAGTGGTCCCCAAACTGTGGGGCACACCCTTTAGGGGGCGCACAAAGGAGCATCCGGGGGGTATGGCTGGGGTGGGAAAGAAGTGCCACATAGCCCTGCTCTGCCCCCAGCTCTGCTCCAGTCCTGTTCCCGGCCCCAGCCCCCAGCTGCAGCTGTGGTCCCAGCCTTGCTCCTGCTGCTGGCCCCCCCACTCCCAGCCCTCGGCCCAGGGGGATGCAGACACATTTCTGTACTGCAAAGGGGGGGGGGGGCGAGAGGAAAAGTTTAGGCACCACTGCCATAGAGATAGGTACAATAAAAGATATTACCTCACCCACCTTGTCTCTCTAATATCTGGGGACCAACATGGCTACAGCAACGCAAACAAAGGTATATGGTACTTGATTCTGGGTTGTGGGGAGGACTTGAAGAAGGGGTTGCTCATTAACTTTCCTTTAAATCCACAAATTAATTTCTTCTTAATCTAATGACTTCCTACTTGTACAACAAATAATGGACTTGGAATGGGGCCATACTGATTGACAGTCAGCTTGAGTTTGCACATAGTTTGTTTGGTCTTTATTTAACTCTTTTTTTTTTTTTTTTGCCTAATGCTTGCTTGATTGTTTCTGTGTTAGTGTTTTTTTAAGACCCATCAGCTACTCAGGATATGAAGAAAAGTCGCATGTAAACAAAAAGCAATTTCAGATTCAGAATTTCTGAGATTATATCAGATGCTATCACTTTCTAAAATCTCTCTATGAAATTCATATTCTACTTACAGATTTAAGCAGAGAAAAAAGGAAATTAAAGGAACATTTCAGTAAAAGACTATCACGGTCTCCTGTTGGACACACAACCTTATGTCCCACTGACATTTTATACACTAGTGGTCAAATCCTGGCTTGACTGAAGTCAGAGACACTTTAATTGGGACCAGAATTTGGCTTCAGTGTAAAAGCTGACATTGGTTTTGACTATGCATCTACTTTCTGCCAATGAAGTTTTAAAAACTCTAATATATTGATTGGAATTGGGTGCAGAATAATGTTGCAGGACAGATATTTTTGAAGATACAAACATACATAACTTAAAGTTTAGTTTTATTTGTTCCCCAAAGAAGGACATTTTCAGAGAATAGTGCAGTTTTAGCTGTACAACTCCTATTGACTTTATTTGTCTGGTCCTGTTTCCATAGGAGTCGATGACAAAACTCCCATTGACTTCACTAGGAGTGGTACTGGGCCATAAAGCCAAACAGCTAAAGCACCATGTACTGCTTTGAAAATTAAGAAAGCATTAAGGTCATAACAATAACTTGCATTAAGTCTGACAAAAATAATGCATTTTGTACTGTCCAACTGTTCATGTCATTGTACATACAGAGTAACAGAAACTTTGTAATTATGCTTAGTAATGCTTATCTGGCACTGAATGAAAAGGTTCTTTACAAAACATACAGCCCAGGGCACAAGCCTGCATAAAATCAGTGTTTTTAGTGGTTGTATTATTTATATAACAAACCTATTTTATTGAAACTTTTTTAAAGAGAAAAAAATAGGGCCATGCAGGATGGTTTAACACAACAAATGTTGAGTGTCACTGGAGAAACTTGCAGAGTTTGGCACAAACCCCAGGAAAAGATATTACTTCACTATTATACAAATTGTAGCAACATAAGACATAATAGAATACAAATGTATGCAACGAGATAGATTATTATAGAATGGGCTAAGTGATGATTGCATTACTGGCATGGTCTATTCAAATATATTGGAACAGATCCTAAATAAGAACTTCAGGATTTGGCACATTGAAAGATAATAGATAGCACATGTAACCTTAACTCAGCCTCCTTGTGTTTGTGTTATAGGACCAGATCCTCGCTTCAATGGATTTACACCAGCTGAGGATCTGGCTCCATTTTTAATGACATGATCATATGTGATTTCTCAAATAGTACCTTCATTTTTTTCTACAGTCTTAAACATATATAATACACAGTACTGTGCCATTCATACAAATGAGTCCATGACAGTCATTTATATATACTATATATTAAGCATACAACAGTACCAGTGAATTTGTGTAGCCTGCCTATGTTCGCAGGTAACAACGTTTGTGATTGACTCCTTCAGTTGCTGAAGACTGTCTTGTCTGTTCTGGCTTATGCCCTGAATTGTACCTTAAGAAGGTGGTGCTACTGTTTGTAAAGAAAAATGCATAGTAAATGGATGACTATTATTATTATAATATTGTGTATTAGAGAAGGGGAGTTACCATACAAAAGCCTAACTCCATAAAGATCACGGACCGTGAAATCTGGTCTCCCACCGTGAAATCTGGTCTTTTGTGTGCTTTTACCCTATACTATACAGATTTCACAGGGGAGACCATCGTTTCTCAAATTGGAGGTCCTGACCCAAAAGGGAGCTTCCAGGGGAGTCACAGTATTGCCACCCTTACTTCTGCGCTGCCTTCAGAGCTCGGTGGCTGGAGAGTGATGGCTGTTGGCCGGGGCCCAGCTTTGAAGGCAGCACCCCACCAGCAGCAGCGCAGAAGTAAAGGTGGCAATACCATACCATGCCATCCTTACTTCTGCGCTGCTGCAGGCAGTGGCACTGCCTTCAGAGTTGGGCTCCCGGCCAGCAGCTGTTGCTCTCCAGCCACCCAGCTGTGATGGCAGCGCTGCTGTCAGTAGCAGCAGCACAGAAGTAAGGGTAGCAGTACCGCAACCCCGCTACAATAACCTTGTGACCCCCCCCAAAACTCCTTTTTGGGTCAGGATCCCTACAATTACAACACCATGAAATTTCAGATTTAAATAGCTGAAATCATGAAATTTATGATTTTTAACATCCCATGACTATGAAATTGACCAAAATGGACCATGAATTTGGTAGGGCCCTTATCATACATCATTGGCTTGAGCATAATTAGCATTGATTACAAATTTTAGAAGCAAAGTGAAACAATCAAAATAAAGGCCAGTATTATTTCATTCACTATGAATAGGGCTGCACATTTGTCATGGCATTTTTCATCAAAGTCATGGAACAGTCATGGTAAGCTTAGTAAAACTCATGGGTTTTGTGATTTTTGATTAAAAAAAAAAAAAAAAAGCCATGACAGAAGAGAAGGGGCCCTGTGGGAGAGGTAAGCTGAAGAGCATGATGAGGGAGGGGTGGATAGGCCAAACCTGAACAGTGCTGCAACCCTGTGCACCAGTCCGCAACACCGGGACCAGGCAGCCAGTCACAGTCCCATGGGACAGGAGCCGCAGAAGTTGTTGCTGTGGAATGAGTGTATTGAAATCATGGACACAAAGACAAGTAATGGACAAACAGTAAAGTTACAGTATCTGTGCCATTTTCCCCAGCATGACAAACCTGCAACCCTAACTATGACTGACCCATTTTTTTTACCCTTTCTAAAATCTTAAGGGGAAAAAAAAGAAATCTAGAGACTGCTATTTAAAACAACAGCCTCCCCCCATTACCATAGTATGTGAACACCTCACAGCCTTTAGTGTATTTATCTCCACAACATCTCTGTGAGGTATTAAAATCCCCATTTGTAAAACTGGCACTGAGAGACTAAGTGACTTTCCCAACACTACACAGGAAATCTGTGGTAGAGCAGGGATTTGAACAGAAGTCTCCCACCTCCTCAGCTACTGCCCTAATCACTGGACCATCTTTCAACCTACAACAGAAAAGTGCAAATCTATAGCTATACTCTAGTTCAGTGGCTCTCAAACTTTTTTACTGGTGACCCCTTTCACATATCAAGCCTCTAAGTGCGACCCCCCTTATAAATTAAAAACACATTTTAATATATTTACCACCATTATAAATGCTGCAGGCAAAGCAGGGTTTGGTGTGGAGGTTGACAGCTCGTGACCCCCAATGTAATAACCTTGCGACCCCCTGAGGGGTCCTGTCCTGACCCCCAGTTTGAGAACCCCTGCTCTAGTGAGTGTCAACATTAAATGCCCTTCTCTACTTATGTTGATGATTTGGTGATTTTAGTGCCATACCTCCCAGTTTTATCACTTTAAGATTTGATCAATATTGAATTAATGTTGGGTGGGATCCACAAATCTACTCAGGCACCTAAGTCCCGTTTTTAGGCATCTAAATCCTGTTTTTAGACAACCGAGTCCTGTGTTTAGGTATCACTGCGGTCCACAAGACTCCAATTCAGCTTCCACCTAACTCTGTAGGTGCCTTAACTCGCTCAGCAGCTAAGTTTTTTGCAGTGAAAACACCTAGTTACTTAGGTGTCTATGTTCCTGTCCCTAAGCATACATGCTACTGCTAGGCTCTAGGTGTCCATGTACCTAACCACCACCTAAATCCCAAAGGGATCCAGGAACCAGGGGAAAACAGGTGCTCCTCTTCCTAAGTCACAGGTGGGGTTCGATCTGGTAGGCATGCTCATAACTCCATGCAAAATAGCCAGGTGGAGGGGAAGAGGAGGATCTCTCTGATAACCTTTAGCTGACACCCCCCTGTCCCAGGCTCTTTTGTGTGGAATTAGGCAGGCTCTGAGTGTGCCTACCATATCAGGCCCCCTCGTGACTTAGGCAGATGAGCACCTGTCTTCCCCTAGTTCAGGGGAGGGCAAACTATGGCCTGCAGGCCGGATCCAGCCCGTCAGGGCTTTCAATCCAGCCCACTGGATTGCCAGCCCTGTGGCCCAGCGGGGCTAAGGCAGGTTCCCTGCCTGCCCTGACCCCTCACCACTCCCGGAAGTGGCAGGCACCACCTCCCGGCAGACCCTGGGAGGGTGGAGGTGCGGGCTCCGATCGCTGCCCCTGCCTGCAGACACCGCCCCCCGCAGCTCCCATTGGCCAGGAACCGCAGCCAATGGGAGTTTTGGAGGTGGTACCCACAGGCAAGGGCAGCGCACGGCAGAGCCACCTGCCCCACCCCACCCCCAGGAGCCACTGCCGGACATGCTGGCCACTTCCGGGAGCAGCGCGGGGCCAGGGCAGGCAGGGAGCCTGCCCTAGCCCCACTATGCGTCGCTGTCACCCGGAGCCGCTCGAGGTAAGTGGTGCCAGGCTGGAGGCCGCACCCCGATCCCCTCCTGCACCCCAACCCCCTGCCCTGATCCCCCTAACCCCCGACTTGAGCCCCCTGCCGCACCCCAACCCCCTGCCCTGAGCCCCCTCCCACACCCCGCACCCCTCCTGCACCCCAACCCCTTGCCCTGAGCCCCTTCCTGAACACCGCACCCCCTCCCACACCCCACACTCCCTTCAGCACCCCAACTCCCTGCCCCAGCCCTACATTCCTGGCCCTGCATACAATTTCCCCACCCAGACGTGGCCCTTGGACCAAAAAGTTTGCCCATCCCTGCCCTAGTTTGTCGATCGCTAACACAGAGAGGCACCTCTCTGCAGCTCACCCTTAGGCATGGAACTCTACAAGAGGGGTGGGCTTAGCACACATTCCTCTCACCACCCTTTCCCATTGGCTAGTTTAGGCAATTCTCCTTGTAGCATGCTGAATTTGTGGATTCCATTCTAAGGTACCTATCCCTACGTGCCAAACTCAGGTTTTGTGGATTGCTGTGTTGTTCCTGTGAATTTCTAGGTTCCAAAAAATTAGATGTTATGATGCTGAGCATCTCAACACCTAAATCCCTTTTGTGGATCTGGGCCTTTCTCCTCAAGGTCATTAATGATTTATGGGACTAAATTCATCAGTGGTGTTAGGTGGACTGCATTTGCCTATGCCTGAAGTTGAAACAGTCTGTACTGAATAATGCTGAACCATACGTGGTGAAATTCTCCATGTTCAACTCCCATTTCATACAACAGCATTGATAACTTTGTTTCCTATCTGTAAGCCAGTTGTTTAGCCATTATACTGACCAGACACTAGCTCTATTATATTGGTATAAATCCTTTTAAACTCCCTTTAAACCAATGAATATCAATAGAGATACTCCAGATTTACCCAGATGTAACCAATATCACACTTCAGCCCAGTATTTCAGATTTCTGAATGAGTCTTATTGAAATGCAGATAGTGATGTTTAGAATATTTCCCTTACCCTCTCAGGGGAAAATCTACTGTCCCTGAAGTCAATGGGAAACTTTCCACTGACTTCAATATGCCTTGGATCAAGATCTTAGTCTGTTCTTTCAAAAAAAAAAAAAAAAAAAAAAAAAAAAAAAAAAAAACACAAGATAATCTAGTACAACCAGTGCTTCTCAGGCAACTTGTCAATTACTGGATAATATAACTGCAGTAACAGGGTGACCCGTAAACTACTGTAATAATGATCATTCTTTTTGCAGAGCACAGTTACAGGCAGATATGACACCTCAACATTATTTCATCTTATTTTGTGGGTTATTCTAATTTTGCTGTAGATTTCTGCATTGTCATTTTCAGTGCCTCACACTAAGTCCTGATCAGCATAATTTTAAATTGAGGGAAGCCCACTCCAGTTATGGTGAATTATAAACATCTGCAAACTAAGGGGAAATAATACTGAGAGGGAGGATAAATTCATTAATGTTTTTTATGTTCTTAGATATTGTGGTGACAAGTAACATAGAAAAGCCCACACCCTAAATAAACATTTCCCTGTATTGGCCCAAATTCAAAGGTGTGTAAATTACATGTCCTGAAAGTGAATATGGGTAAATTGCTATAACATTCTGCTAGAAAGAGAGGGGAAGGGTTGCTGCAAGACCATCAACAGGAGGGTGTAAAAAATGTAAGTTAAAGCAGATCATCTCAGTGTGTAAATTACACCAATACACTCACATTCCTTACATCAATTTACCAACATGTAATTTATATTACTATTTACATCACCTCTGAATCTGGCTTTGTGACTTGAAAGCAATCCATGTTTGTGTTTTCCATTATTTTTTAAATCTTAAGTTTAAAGGGTGTTCAGGGCCATATCATGGTATCCATTTTAATATGTGAAATCTCATAAACTGATTGTATGATATGGCCTATTGTCCATAAGACCTTCAGATTCTTGGCACAGCACTTTACATTTTTAAGCACAGAACTAAGACTAACATCAGGACAGGATAATGATTTAAACATACTTTTTGTTCTTCACAAGCTGTAACCTGGCCCTGATGGAAATAGTCACGGTTTGTGGGCTGACCGGGTCAGTGGAAAAGGAGGAACGGCCTTGTCACTTTTATCTTCATATCTTGTTACCTAATTCTCCCTCTCAGGAAAAACTTGCCATTTTGTTGATTAACATTTAACAGAGAAGGGACCTGATCCTGCATGCACTATGGTGATGATAGCCAAGGGCCTCCCAGTTTAATAGCTTGGCAATAGCAACGTCCTTAATAATAGACTTTATGGAATCTCTGGCTTTTCAAAGCTCTGCTCAGGGTGTTCTTGGGGAGGGGTTGAGGAAGATCTTACTCCCCCCACACACTTATTGAATATACAGGTTTTGGTTTCACACCAGTTTCACTAATATCTGCTTCTTAGTATTGGTCCCCAATATATTGTATTGCTATTTTTTTTTTGACCTCTCAAAACAAGCTGCTACCTAGAGGAGATTTAATGAGATTGTGGTTGGAGATCCTGAGCTGCTAAGAGGATTCTGGTCTGGTCCTGAATGTAGAACTTCTTTAACTGCCCTTTCTTACAATTGTAAAACACTTTATGTACTGGAAAATTCCGAAGTATCCTGCATGCAGTTAAGTATCAGACCTTATAACTGCTCTGCCTCTAGGTCTCAAAGACAGGCTTGCAAAGCAGGGTGAACATACCTATAGCTGAGGAGAAAATCTCCACTTCCAATCATTTCAGTGATCCAGGATTCCAGCGGAATCCCCCATCTGGAATTGATTGTGTGATTTCATCGTGTTCATCATTTTTTTCCACCTGACGTACACTTTGGGCTTGTATAATTAATTAAAAACTTGGCCCCAAATGTACAAAGACATGGACATTAGAGATTGACAGGCCTTTTATTGGGTCATGTCATCCATTTCCTCACAGACACTGACTTTTGTTTTTGCCGGTGGGTGATCCATTCCCATTCTGCCCGAAGGTCCTACCACATTCCTCCCCTTCCCGTCCCTGCTTTGGCCCCTTCCTTGACGCTCCTCCCCCGCCCACCTGACACTTGCTCCTCTCCATCCCCTCTCCCAAGAGTCCCCCTGCCCACCCTCTACACCCTCTCCTCCCAAGCGCCGCCTGCCTGCTCCTCTCCACCCCTTCCCCGAGCGCCATTTGCTCCTTTCTGCCCCCTCCTGCCTTAAGGGCGAGTGATGGGGAGAACAGTGAGCGGCAGGGGCCTCGGGGGAAGAGGCAGAGTGGGAAAGGGGTCATGGTCCATGAGTGCTGAGCACTCCCTATTTTTTTTCGTGGGTGCTTGAGCCCCGAAGAGCCATGGAATCGGTATCTATGCATTTCTTCACCAATTCAGGATGTTTTTCTACAGTTTGTTTTCAAGTACTCTGTCTAGTCTAGTTTCAAGTGTCCTCCTGAACCTAATGGATTACACTATTCAGTATATACTTAAATTATAAGCAATTTGGAATAGGGGGCATCTTTTGTGATGCATTTGTACAGTGGTTAGTACAATGAGGACTTGATTCCTGATGGGGGCCTCTACACATTACCACAATAAAAAATAAATAACAATACGATACACAAAAGAGTATTGCACTCTCTCCAGCAGGGGCTCCCACAGCAGGTTCTGTCCCCTTAAGAAAGTGCCAAAACTTTCTTTGAATCCAAAGGGGAATCTTTGTTTTACACCTGGTGCTAGTTTTCAGTAATTCACTCCCATCCAACTGTCCAAGGGGGCTTCAATTTAACAAAAGTATCTTGGAACTTTCTGCATTCCAGACATATAAGGAATAAAAGGGGATGGATTGCTCCAAGCCTGAGGACAAGGGTGATCCAGTCCATGTAGTGTACTTGGATTTTCAGACAGCCTTTGACAAAGTCCCTCAACAAAGGCTCTTAAGCAAACTACACAGTAATGGGACAAGAGAGAAGGTTCTCTCATGGATCAGTAACTGGTTAAAAGACAGGAAACAAAGGGTAGGAATAAATGGTCAGTTTTCAGAATGGAGAAAGGTAAATAGTGGGGACCCCAAGGCTCTGTACTGGGACTATGCTGTTCAGCATCTTCATAAATGATCTGGAAAAGGGGATAAACAGTGCAGTGGAAAATTTGCAGATGATACAAAATTACTGAAGATAGTTAAGTCCAAAGCTGACTGTGAAGAGTTACAAAGGGATCTCCGAAAACTGGGTGACTGGGCAACAAACTGGCAGATGCTATTCAATGTCAATAAGTATAAAGTAATGCACATTGGAAAAAGTAATCCTAACTATACATACAAAATGATTGGATCTAAATGAGCTGTTACCACTCAAGAAAGATCTTGGAGTCATTGCGGATAGTTCTCTGAAAACAACTACTCAATGTTCAGCGAAAGTTAAAAAGGCTAACAGAATAGTAGGAAGGGGATACATAAAACAGAAAATATCATGCCATTGTATAAATCCACGGTATGCCTACACCATGAATATCGCATGTAGTTCTGGTTACCTGAGCTCAAAAAAGATATGTTAGAATTGGAAAAGATGCAGAGAAGGACAACAAAAATAATTAGGCGGATGGAACAGCTTTAATACAAGGAGATATTAAAAAGACTGGGACTGTTCATCTTAGAAAAGAGATGACTAAGGGGTGATATGAACGATATATAAAATCATGAATGATATGGAGAAAGTGAATAGGGAAGTGTTATTTACCCTTCACATAACTCAAGAACTTGAGGTTATCTGATGAAATTAATGGGCAGTAGATTTAAAAACAAATAAAAGGAAGTACTTCTTCACACAATGCAGTTCCCATGGCAACAAGTTCCACAGGTTATATTGTGAAGGCCGAAAGTATAAAAGGGTTCATAAGAGAATTAGATAAGTTCATAGAGGATAGGTCCATCAATGGCTATTAGCCAAGATGGTCAGGGACGCAACCCCACAGGCAGGGACACAACCCCATGCTCCAGGTGTCTTTAAACCTCCAACTGCCAGAAGCATCTGGCACTGTCCACTGTCAGAGACAGGATATTGGGATAGATGGACTATTGGTCCGACCCAGTATGGCCTTTCTTCTGTTATGAATTGAGTCGGTCTCCGCCTCCAAAGAAACAAGCAAACTATCTGTAAATCAGTCTGTCCTACTGACCACACTCTGCTCCTGGCTTAGCCACTTGCAAGGTTTTGCAGCCTAAAACCTTTGAGCCCTTAACGCAGAAAGAACTTTATTTTCTCCACTCTCAGAAAACCTATGCCATGGGAGCCAAGTAACTTCATAGTGGAGTTGTAATTGACCTCAGCTGATCTACTTCCTTCCTCTTCCTGGACTTGAATTAACCCTTTCTTGCTCTCCAGTTGCATGGTAGCTAATACTTCCTGCTACACGCAGAACATGTAAGAATAAAGAAACAGTAATATTTTGTTAAAATAGCAGAGCCATGTGAGAATTAATGTTGCAACCAAACTGTTTTGGCCAGAGGGCTGAAAAAAGTCCAACACTGTCAGAGAACAAATTATTTTCCAGATTATAAAATTCCTCCATTAGGGTTCAGTCATTAATCTTTGAATACCCAAAAGACACACACTTTGCTTGTGGGTTTTACAGATATTTGCTGACATAGAGAAAAGGTAAGACTCAGGAATCTTAGGGTTCTATTCCAGGTTCTAGAGGACAGTGTTCTCTAGTTGCCATAGACTTTTCTGCTCCAGTTCCTGTCCCAGTACTCTCTTCCCCCAACAACTTCTTGTTTCAGTCCCAGTCTCTTTGCCTAGCCAGCCCCACTCTCTGTCCCAAGGCTCTTTATCCCAGTTCTAGTCTCCCATCCCGCCCTCCTTGTCTGATCTCTCCCCCAGCTCTCATCCCTTCTTCTTCTGCAGGTGTAGCGGGATGGACACCCGCTCCTGCCCTGAAGGGTAAAAGCAGCCCTGGAGAGGGCTGCAGCTCTAAAAGCTGGGCTAATTGGGGAAGCAGCCGCAGCTGGGCCACACCCCAATCAGGCCTCAGCTGGCCCTATATAAGAGGCTGGGAGCCAGGAGCTCAGCAGACTCTTTCTAGCTTCTGAGATGGAGGGACCTGGGCAGAGTACTAGAGTAGAGCAGGGCTGGGGAAGGGCGGAGGAGCTGGGGAGCTCTAGCCTGGAAAGCCCCAGGCTGCGACCTAGCATTAGGCCTATTAGGTACTGGGTTGCAGGGGGCAGCCCATGGGTAGACAAAGGCAGCAGGTCCGAACCCCTTTGCCTGTGATGAGTGGCTGATACTGCAGTCTGCCCCAGTGAACGGGGGCTAGATGGAGACTGGGCAGTAGCCACGACTGAGGCGAAGTGGGGATAGTGGGTGGGGGTTCCCCTGGGAGGGGGAGACCCAGAACTGTGGGGGTACTGCTAGGAGGGAGCACCCAGAAAAAGGAGCACTGGGGTCCTGGGAGGGACATGGGGCCAGTGGCAAGGCGGATCACTGGCCTGCAGAGGGCGCTCCAAGGCTGGGAGAGCTAATTCCCTGAGATGACCAGCAGGAGATGCTGCAGCGGTGAGTCACGCACAAATACAGCAGCCATACCAAGTTTCTGCCCTGCCAGTAACTTCCAGACCCAGTCTCCCCTGCCCTCCCCCCAGGTTTCTTGTTCTAATCTTCTTCCTCCGCAGCCTCTCACACCCCTTTTGGCTCTTTTTCCTTCTGCATACAAGCCAGGCACCTTCCTCCTCCCCACTACCTGTGTGCCAGGAGGGGGAACATTGAGGGCACAAGAGAGACAGACTCCTTGCTCTCAGTTCCTGTGTCTGGTGCTACCTTGGCCTTTAGCAATGTCAGGAAAAGTCCTGCTTAGCCCCTGCAGTCCTGGGGTGGAGCATGTGCTGTCACTCTGTGGGCAAGGTGCATGAGCTGTCCATTTGGCACACAAGAGCTGCAAAGCAATAGATCATGCCCCGTGTAGAGGGAATCACTGGAGAATTTAGCTGCCAACCTGGATTTTAGCTGCCAACCTCTAACAAGTTTCTACTGAACATGTGGGAATGGGGATTTTTTCAAAGGCTCATAACTTGGCCAAGTGTGGGCAAATTTTCACAGGAACAGCAAAATGCACTTCCCTGACACAAATTTCAATCCCATGCTCCAAAGCAAGAGCGTGCTAGAACCTCCCAACAAAGTAATTATAAGACTTCAGCATGGGCAGTATAACATTTTCTCCATATTTCATTCTCCAAAACAATTGAACCATTTTTGCTAAATTTCAGGGAGGGAATTTAACCTGAGTCCCAAACTTATCATGAAAAATTAATTTGGCAAAGTTATAATCAGCTGAAAACAGGGTCTTATAATGGGAATTGTCCGGCAACCTTAAATACAGGTGGAGCTACCAGCTCTGACTATAATATAAATCTATAACACGCAATTACATACATATATTTTAAAAAAACAGGTATATATCATATGGGATACCATAAGTAAGGAGCTACATCTACTGTTGCTGCCCTGTGATGCTGCTGTAGCAAGTTTTACAGAACTTAGAGGGAAGAGCAGGAGGAAAGATGTTATGAAGTGGGTGCTCACCCCTGCCCCACACCTTCTGGGGGCCTGGTATGGAGTGGCAAATGTGTCCCTGCCTCAACTTTCCCTTATGCATCTCTGCCTTCTCCTGGGCCATCATCTTTAGTCTTTCTAGTTCTTTAACTTGTTCCAGGAGCTGTTCATCCTCTTGAATTAGAAAAAACGAACTGGCTTCTGAAGCTTATAAATCCCAGAAATCATTCCTCTAATGTTCTAGCTGCACTACTTTCAACCTGCAGCACTTTCTAGAACATCCTATTAATGAGGGGTAGGGCTTGTTCAAGCCCTTTCTGTTTCAGCTCCTGGATAATTTGCCCATTGAATAGCACCTTTTCTACCTTGGCTGCCTCAGGGACTCAAAGTCCAGCTGCTCTTCCAGCCATATTATCCTTGTCTCCAAGGCAGCAGTGGAAGACTTGTACTTGGATACCATTGGGCTCTCCACCTCCAGTAACTTGGTCTTCAAGTCCATATTTAATTGACTGACCTTTAGATTTTCTTCCTTGAGCTGGTTGTTCACCCTCTTGCTGCTCCTCTATTCTTCTTCCAGCTGAACTATTCGGGTCTCCAGCCAAAGACCTTTCAACCCAGGACTCTCTTCTGGAGTCAGGCGTCCTGCCATTACTTGGGGAAGGGTTCCTTCTCTGTTCTCAGGGCCCTCACAGAGGTCACACCACTGCAGTTCTCCTCTGGGTAGTGTGTAGTTTCCAATGATCCAGATATCATGCAGCTGTTTGGTAAGGTCCTTTCAGTGAGACCAGGCCTACCTAAGACTCTGCCACTCATAGCCCTTTTGGAACCTTTCCCTTCAGGAGAACCTTTCCTATGTCCCCTTTTCTGGTGTGCTCTCTAACCAGCTCCCTTGAGAAATCCCTCTCCTCTTGAGCTTCCCCTCTGTCCTCATATGCCTTTATTAGGCTCAGGTGTTCATTAACTAATTACCTACCACCCAGCCACCTTGGTAATTAACTACTCACAGGTGGATCTGTAGTGACTCATTCTCCTTAGTATCAGAGGGGTAGCCGTATTAGTCTGGATCTGTAAAAAGCAACAGAGAGTCCTGTGGCACCTTTAAGACTAACAGATGTATTGGAGCATAAGCTTTCGTGGGTGAATACCCACTTTGTCAGTGGGTATTCACCCACAAAAGCTTATGCTCCAATACATCTGTTAGTCTTAAAGGTGCCACAGGACTCTCTGTTGCTTCATTCTCCTTAGTGGAGCCTATCTCAGGTAGGCTGGTCCCTGATTCCCCTGAAAGGGCCAGCTTCCATGACTGGAGTTTGGAGGAGGCACCAGGAAGTCAGTCTGTGTGCACGTGGATTGAAAGCTAGCTGCAGTTGCAGCATCTCTGTAAATAGTTTCCTTAATAAAGACACAGCTTAGTTTTAGAAACATGGAGTCCTCTCATGTTATGCGCCAGCATATGGTACATGCAACAACTCCACAGAGTCTTCCTCTGGCTGTTTTTCTTCTGTTGATAAAGCCGAGGGAGGCAGTCCAAGGCTCCACCTTCACCCAGCTGCTTCCTGTGCTGCCAGACAGTGACAGGGAGAAGGAAAAGATGCTGTAGGGCTCCCACAACTGCTCCTGCTGCCAACTGTCTGGAACGAATGGAGAATGGCCTTTAAGACTCGTGCTTACCCGTATCCCTCCATTTCTCTCCTTTCATCTTTTGCTGTATCTCCCTCCCTCTTTTCTCTTTCTAACCATGTCTCCTTCTCTTTTATTTAACATTCGCCTCCTGCCCCAACACATTCTCTCTCTCTCTCTCTCTCTCTCTCTCTCTCTGTGGAAGGGAAAGATAGTATGTTTATAAGGGGGGAAGAATGGCATAAGAGAATAGGAATGAAAGTGAAGGGGAGAGACCATAATGAATACAGTATATGGAATGGAAGAGACGAGGTGGGACAGTGAGGTGAAGGAGAAAGAGTTGAGTTAATAAAGGGGTAGACAGAATGAGAAAGGGGAGTAAAAGGGGAGGGAATGGGAGTGAAAGACCTGTGCTCATAGCACTGAATCTGCAACTCGGCTGAGCTCCTACAAAAGGAGAAAAGATCTCAGAATGGTAAGATAGCGAGGAAGGCAAGAGTCAGGGATCTGCTACAATACTTCCTCCTTTGAAAAGCCTATAAAAACCACACCCACGAAGACTGCATAATATCTTTATGATTAAGATTCAAAAAAAGATAAAAGAGCTTAGATCCATAAGAAGGAGAGTGGCAGATAGTTCTGTATTATGACTGGGTAATAGAAACTACTCTGCGCTGATCAGACCATTTGTTGGCCTAATGTTCTTATTAGAATGATTCAAAGGGGGGTCTCACAAAAACTTTCATCTTGAAGTGCCAGCATGTTGGCACAGCCCAGGGACACCAGTTTGTAGAGCCTAACATTCATACGACTGCTTTTCATCCCCATTACACCTACAGCCATTAAACATGAATGTACGTAGTAGGTTCTTAGATTTTGATGTGCCATTACAGAAATGAGGAAGGATTTAAATTCAAAGGAAGAAATACAGTTGAAAGAGCAGAGGGAGAATAAGTTTTATTTCTTTCTAAACTAACTGGAATGTATTTTCCTCATTATGTTTTTAAACAAAATATAATAGGTTGGAAAAGTTTGTGCTATATCTTTCTTGTATAATTTGCTAGACTAAGGCAGAGCTGAAGCACATGTATGTGTATGGGAAAATCATAATTCTGAAACAGATGATCAAGTTTACTAATTAGAGATTATTAACTAAGGAGTCAATTCCGTGCTTCCAGTGAATTGCAAACATTTCTAAGGAGCAGCATTAATTTTCCTTTTTTCTAGTCTGAATGCATAAATGAGCTAAAATTTGTTTTTATGTTTTGCATTTTACAGTTAAAAACTAACCAAAATAGTTCCTTATGTAACATGCCAAAGTAAGTTACAGCTGTTCCTAGATGTGTGTTTTAAGGATAAAGACCTCCACATATCATATCAATTATTTAGATAATGGCAAAAGAGTACACTTATAAAGTTTGCGGATGATACCAAGCTGGGAGGGGTTGCAAGTGCTTTGGAGGATAGGATTAAAATTCAAAATGATCTGGACAAACTGGAGAAATGGTCTAAAGTAAACAGGATGAAATTTAATAAGGACAAATGCAAAGTACTCCACTTAGGAAAGAACAATTAGTTGCACATACATAAAATGGCAAATGACTGCCTAGGAAGGAGCACTGCAGAAAGGGATCTGGGGGTCATAGTGGACCACAAGCTAAATATGAGTCAACAGTGTAACACTGTTGCAAAAAAACAACAACCATAATTCTCGGATGTTTTAGCAGGAGTATTGTGAGCAAGACATGAGAAGTAAATCTTCCGCTCTACTCCGTGCTGATAAGGCCTCAACTGGAGTACTGTGTCCAGTTCTGGGTGCCACATTTGAGGAAAGATGTGGACAAATTGGAGAAAGTACAGAGAAGAGCAACAAAAATAATTAAAGGTCTAGAAGATATGACCTATGAGGGAAGATTGAAAAATATTGGGTTTGTTTAGTCTGGAGAAGAGAAGACTGAGAGGAGACATGATATCCATTTTCAAGTACATAAAAGGTTGTTACAAGGAGGAGGGAGAAAAATTGTTCTTCTTAACCTCTGAGGATAGGACAAGAAGCAATGGGCTTAAATTGCAGCAACGGCAATTTAGGTTGGACATTTGGAAAAACTTCCTAATTGTCAGGGTGGTTAAACACTGGAATAAATTGCCTATAGAGGTTGTGGAATCTCCATTGTTGGAGATTTTTAAGAGCAGGTTGGACAAACACCTGTCAGGGATAGTCTAGATAATACTTAGTTCTTCTATGAGTGCAGGGGACTGGACTAGATGACCTCTCGAGGTTCCTTCCAGTCCTATGATTCTATAACTGCATAAAATAACATGCCTTTATTGGTATTCCATTACTGGGGAAGTAGAGAGGAGGAGGAAAAGGAGAAGGGAACTACAACAAGTCAAGCTAGAGTGAAAGGTTAAAGTTCAGCTAACATGCAATGGCAGATCATGAGGAAATAGGATATTAAAATATATGTAGTGAGAAACTACAGACCAAGGCCCATATGCTAAGTTCCCTGTGAGCTGCGGAGCCACTTGGCCATGCAGCATGCCACGCAGGCACTCAGGGAATCTGCCAGGGGACCTGCCACAGCCAGGGGAGGGGCGCCCCTAGCCCAGCAAAGCCGGGCCCCCAACCTGCCACAGCTGGGGCAGCCCCTCAGTGCCAACTATGCAGTGGCCCAGACCTGCCACAGCGCCCCTACCCCAGCCCGGACCCAGCCGGGGTGGCGCGGCCTGGCTGCAGCATCCCGGCCTAGACCCAACTGCAGTGGCCCGGCTCTGAACCCAAGCAGCCTGGCCCAGACCCAGCCACAGCTGGGGCAGTGCAGCCTGACCCAGACCCAGCCTCAGCCGGGGCAGCCTGGCCTGGACTCATGACGGCCGGGGCAGCGCAGCCCTGCCCGAACAGCCCGGCCTAGACCCAGCCACGGTGGCCCGAACCCAGCTGCAGACAGGGCGGCCTGGCCTGAACCCAGGCAGCCCAGCCTGGACCTGTTGCGGGGCGCCCCTCCCCTAACCCAGCCCCAGTCTGGATCTGCGGGGGTCAGGGGAGGGGTGCCTATACTGTGGCCCTGGCCCCACCTCAGAGCCTGCACCCCCAGCCGGAGCCCTCATACCCCTGCACCCCAATCCTCTGCCCCAGCCCTGAGCCCCCTCTCACACTCTGAACCCCTCGGCCCCACCCCCACCAAATGAATTTTATTATATGCACCTATATGAAGGTGATGTCTCACACATCACCTCCATATTGGTGCACATAACAAAATTCATCCCTCACATGGGTGGGAAAAAATAAAGGGGACACTGACCATCTGAGCAACCTGCCAGGAGCCATGGGTATGCATGTACATAAGAACATAAGAACGGCCATACTGGGTCAGACCAAAGGTCCATCTAGCCCAGTATCCTGTCTACCAACAGTGGCCAATGCCAGGTGCCCCACAGGGACTGAACCTAACAGGTAATGATCAAATGATCTCTCTCCTGCCATCCATCTCCACCCTCTGACAAACAGAGTCTAGGGACACTATTCCTTACCCATCGTGGCTAATAGCCATTAATGGACTTAACCGCCATGAATTTATCCAGTTCTCTTTTAAACGCTGTTATAGTCCTAGCCTTCACAACCTCCTCAGGTAAGGAGTTCCACAAGTTGACTGTGCGCTGTGTGAAGAAGAACTTCTTTTTATTTGTTTTAAACCTGCTGCCTATTAATTTCATTTGGTGACCCCTAGTTCTTGTATTATGGGAATAAGTAAATAACTTTTCCTTATCTACTTTCGCCACATCACTCATAATTTTATATACCTCTATCGTATCCCCCCTTAGTCTCCTCTTTTCCAAGCTGAAAAGTCCTAGCCTCTTTAATCTCTCCTCATATGGGACCCTCTCCAAACCCCTAATCATTTTAGTTGCCCTTCTCTGAACCTTTTCTAGTGCCAGTATATCTTTTTTTGAGATGAGGAGACCACATCTGTACACAGTATTCAAGATGTGGGCGTACCATCGATTTTATATAAGGGCAATAATATATTCTCCGTCTTATATTCTATCCCCTTTTTAATGATTCCTAACATCTTGTTTGCTTTTTTTGTACAGTAATGTAGTTGAAAGGATGCAGTCATCCTTATTTTAAATGTGGAATTGCAGCCCATAGAGCGGGTAGGAGTGAACATCTTTGCCTTGATCCAAGCAGGGAGAGTGCTTGGATTGAGATGGACAGGAACACAAAGTAGAGAGGGATAAACGAGAAAGACATTGTGCGAGAAAGGTGGAAACTGGGGTGTGGTGAGTGAGCATGGCGTCAGGATAGGAGGGACAGAGATTGGAAGTCATACCTTTGAGGATCTTCGCCGTAGTTACAACCCCACATCTCCCCTCACCCCAGTCCCTTTTATCCTTACTTTACATGAATAAGTATAACAAGATCTCTGACTGAAACCTGTTTTACAAACAGTAGGTGCACTCTCTTGTTCAGGGGGCCAATATAAACTTTGCCTGTTCTTCTGATAGATACCCTCATCCTACCAAATTACCATGATCTTGTCTGGAATGAGACTCCACCACATAATCTTCCACTAGGTCCCAATCCTAGAGATGCTGGCTCATTTAATGCACTGCCCCAGCGTGGTCAGAAGAGAAAAAGACATTAATACATGTGCAGAGATAGACGAAGGGAATCCGGGAAAGAGAAATAGGAAGAGAAAATAAGAAGAGAGGTAATAGTAAAAGGGAAAGGAGAAAGAATAGACAGATGTTGATGGATTTTTTATTTATAATTAAATCCTAGCTTTTCTTTTTAAAAATGCACGTCTAATCCTTTCCTTTGCGAAGACAGCATCCCTCTGCATGCCTGCTGCAGAAACCTGTTGCTTCCCAGCCTACCATAGGGTCATACCAACGGCGTAAAATCAATCCTGCCCTGGGCCATTCACCTTGAATCCAGCAAAGAAAGTGGAAGAGCTTAGGGAAGGGGAGAAAGGGATTTTTAAAAAGAGATATAGCGGCAGTGCTTTCGGCATGGACCTTTACCTGGTCATCTGCTGTGAATGTGAGCTAAACAGGGAATGCGCATGCACATTTGAAAAAGTGGCTCTCTGTGTCCAAAGTACCTGTCTGGTTTAGACTGCAAGTCGCTGGTGGCAGGGGCGATTTCTCTTGCTTTGCATAGCACAAGCACACTGGTGGTGCATATTATAATTATTAATTATAAATAATAACTTCCATGCATAATGGATTTATTTCTAAACTCCATAAATTAAAAGCAAGAACCATATCTGAATTACCAGTTGCCATTTCAGGGGAAAGTAAGGTTGTAAAAACAACCTTCATCTCCCATGTTCTACACTAGCAATTTGATTAAGAACTGTGATTAAAACTTTATCCCTAAAGCTAATTCACAATATAATCACAAATAAAGTCAGAGTCTGTGTTCACCTTTGAGAGACTTGACAGGGCATTTCTCTCCAGTCTCATTAATTCTGTGCAGGGTCAGATTCCTAAACCCAAGTGGTTCCCTTTGATAGTTTTCACGTTGCTTTATTGAGCTTCACAGATGAAAATGTTGCAAACACCAGTGAGGATAGAAAGAGGCTAGAAATATGGATAGAAAAATAACAAAGTGAAACCCAGTTGGAAAATGAAGTCTAAAATATCTGGGGAAAATAATCTGAAACACAGATGTTTAAAGGGAGGGAAAATCTGGCCAAACCACTGAAAAAGACCAAGGCATGAGCTTGTGACACAATCTGACAATAAAAAGGCCAATATAACTTTTGGCAAAGTATTATGTAACAGCATAGGGAGATACTTTAGTAGTTGCTCTCTACATAGCTGTGGTGCATCTGCACAAAGAATATTGTATTCAGTTCTGGACACCACATTACAAAAAAGATATATGCTAAGGGGAAATCTGTACTGATGACCGGCTCACCACTCTATACAGAGCAATATGCTTTATACTGAAGCCACCTGGAATATACATATACATATACAACAGATTTAGTTAAACAATTCTTTCAGAAGCACATTATAATTACTGGTATGCTGGGATGTAGGTAATCCCTTTTCAATACATGCAGCTGATTATCAGTCTGGAAATAACAAGACTTCAGACCTAAAAATCTACGAGTTTACACTTCATAACCCATTAACTGGGGCTGGCGTTTGGATAGGCCTCCTCTTGTGTTTCTTGGAAATGTGGGGAAGTAAATCCCTTGATTTTAGTGGGACTTAATCACATGCTTAAAGTTAAGCATGTGCTTAGGAGTTTTGCGGGCCTAAACCCTCCTTCATGACCACTAGTACTGGGCTGACATAGCTCAGACATATTTTTATTCCACTGAGCATAATCATACTTCACACTCCTTGAGCCAGAAACTGCCGTCCACTAAATTCATTTTGCATTGAGTGGACTTAAACTGTCCAGGAGTGGTCAGCAAAAAAGTCCTCCTTTCCAGGACAGTTCCTACATCAGCTACCACTGCCATAAAGGGAAAAAGTGGAAGGGGGGTGAACCGGGGGTGGGGAGTTGCATGGTGGATTAGAGCTCTGCTATGCTGAATCCTACACTGGCATAGTGTCACTGAGGGACCTTACATCAGTGGCATAAGTTACAGCTGTTCCTTAGCAACTCTAATTTACCCTGGGGCCAGGTGACACACGATCAAGGCACTCTTCTACACCTGAGCTCCAATTAGGCAGGCTAGAGAATCCAGACCCTTAGCTCTAATGGCTCTCCCTATGCTTACCCCAGCTCCCAATTTCAGATGTCTTAAATAACAAAATTTATTTGGCACGTGAGTGAAAATAAAGCAAAAACTATAATAAAGGCAAGTCAAATGTAAACAAAGCTTGTCTAAATTATGTGAAAACCCAAGTGGCTGGCTTTACTCTGGAATCCAAAATATGGCTTAAGAGAAATGAGAATTTTTACATTATAGAAAGACTCGTGACTTAGCTATATTTTCATTCAGTCTTCCAGCCTGTCATGGGAAGTCTGTCTGCTTCTCTTTTCCAGAGTCAGAGCTCAGTTGTGTGTTTTTTCTTATCCAGCCTCTGACAATTTCCTTCCCTCATAACTAATGTTGTAATTGGAGCACCTCCATTTATTGTGTAATGGGCTTGAGGCCCAGCTATGAAAGTCTTGGTTAGGATCTCAGGACATTGCAGTTGCAACTTGGTTACAATAATCTTTGGCTAAGTCTATTTTTCTTTGTTTATTGGCATGTTTTTTTTTAAATGGTCCATCTACTTTCCATGCATGCATTTCTATTACTGTGTATCCATTCAAAGGGTTTGTGCTCATTTGAGATAGTGCTTTGAACCGGTAAGGTATTTAGTCTCTTTAAAAAAACTGAATACACCAACATTATTCTTTAACATCACTGGAAGTATCTTTAGTAGTCACCTTACCTTTTTTTTTTTTTTAAGGGCTTTCCTGCCTTCTTTGGTGAGGCTCAATAAACATCCCTCATTGGGGAGTGCTTTGGCATATTAATTATTTTGTCACCCACGTGGATCTAGGGTTAAGGGACAGATTGTGCCCTCTGAAATCTGAGCACTGATCAGTATTGACAGAAGTTCAAGATTTGGCCCAATGTGCATAAACAAATAATTGCACCTTTCCTGTCTCAACCACTGTGATCTAGTTGAAGTCACGGCTGAGTCAGGAGATCTGAGGGTCTTGTGACCTGTGTTCTATTATTGACTGAAACTATTTTGCAGTGTGACCTATCTTAGTTATCTACTTTAGGATTTTCTATTACATCCATAGCTGCAGTACCTAAGTGCTGGGCAAGTCATTTATCCTCTATGTGATTCAGTTTTGACATCTGTAAAAAATGCTTTGAGAGCCTCACATGAAAAGCACTACATAAGTGGGAAGTGTGGTTATTTCATTCACTATTATGAGCTAAACAGGAGTTAAAATGCTGAACAAAAAATGATGAAAATGATCCTGTGCACTCCTCCTGCTATATGAACTGTGCATGGAAAACAGCCTTGAGATTCCACCTGGCTGCAAGACTGTTCTATTGTTCATCATCTTAATATTTTCATGTCTTTTCAAAAGAGCCTATTACGTACTCTACAACTCCCTGATGACGTTGGGTTGGCTGGCTTCCAAGCAATTGAAGGCTGGTCAAAAGTCATTTAGGGCATTTTCAGTGTGTTTTCTACTACCTTGATGTTGGTGGAAAAATACCAAAACATTGAATATTCTTTCAATAGTCACTCAGTCCTGTTCAGCTATACTGCTGAAAATATGGCGCTGCTGAAGAGCTTGAGTGGATTCTCTTATAATCTGAAATTAAATACTAATTGCCCAATTTTAAAAATAATTAATTCAGAGAGTCTCTTCCAATATCTTACTAAAAGCTGCATTGTCTTTTGTCTGAATTGACAGAGCTTTGAGCACCACTCAGTTATCATGTATGTGTATAAAGGATAGTAACATGCTACAGCAGGTTTCCTATTAAAATGTCGACCCTTTCCCTTTTCCTCCTGCCTCAAATAACCTTTTAATGTCCTCTTGCGCTCCACTCTACTTCATATAAGCAATGGGAGGACTGTGATATTGTATACGGTGCTTTTGTCCACCTAATTAATAACACTAATTCTCTCCATTGAGCAGATAGAATAGAAATGGAGCTTACCTAAAATCCCTTTCTATCAATATTCTCAACGCCTGCATTTCAGTGTGTTGTATAATGTATAGGCTTATTTCTTAGTCTCCATTCAAGACTAGAATCAATTGTTTGCCAGTGGCAGGGGAGTCTAAGGAGATTTTGTGCCGTGAATTTTTAGTTGTTCAGTAGATTTTAAAACCAGGTCTAAACACTTTTAGCATTCACATCTAAGTCCTCATGTGCAGGCTATTATTATTTATTCATTGTATGGGAAGAATTTCATAACCTGAGTACATGGCGATGAATGAAACAGAACATCTCACTGGACTCAATCACAGTATGTTAACTAAATCATACCCTATTAAAATGCTAATGTTTTAACTAGCTAGATTAATAATTTGGGTCAGCTATGATGTAATTAAGACCCTCTCATTTTCTTTCAAATCATCCCTCATGGAAACATGATGGTGATTTTGATGTCTTGTCTTGATGTGTGAAAACTGCTAAGCACAATAATTTAGATGTACCTGTTTCTTTCGTGTGCATTTATTTAAGCCAGCCTATAACATTAGAGAAAATATTCACTTCTAATTCCATTTGCATAGCTAAAAACCAATTTGAAAGAGACACCATTGAGAGTGTCAAAACATTTCTACTAAACGAGGAACTTTTTTTTTATGATGATCATTTAAAGTGTCCGCAAAAGTGGGAAAACAGGGAAATCTCAAGCTGAGATACAGTTTTCTTTGACTATAACAATGACACTAGGACCAGTTAATCATCACTTCCATAAAAGACCAAATCAAGTTCCGTGACCTTTCAGTTTCTGTTGTCTTCCTCTTCCTTCCTCTTGCTGTCACCAACTTTGCTGTTTTCAAGTAGAAAACAGTTAGCACCACTTTCTTAGACTGGATTATAATAATGTATTAGAAAATAGATACTCAAGAGGAAACAATACTGATAAAAAATCCACTATGAGAAGTAAAAGCCTACAATGAATTGAATTCCCTTTCCTTTTGGAATATAAGAAAAACAAATAACACAGGGACTTGTATCTATATCAGGGGTAGGCAACCTATGGCACACATGTCAAAGGCAGCACGCGAGCTGATTTTCAGTGGCACTCACACTGCCCAGGTCCTGGCCACCGGTCGAGGAGGCTCTGCATTTTAATTTAATTTTAAATGAAGCTTCTTAAACATTTTAAAAACCTTATTTACTTTACATACAACAATAGTTTAGTTATATATTAAAGACCTATAGAAAGAGACCTTCTAAAAACATTTAAATGTATTACTGGCACGCGAAACCTTAAATTAGAGTGAATAAATGAAGACTCGGCACACCACTTCTGAAAGGTTGCCGACCCCTGATCTATATGCATCTCACCGTGAAGAGATGGCATATGAAGCCATGGTGGCAAACATCTCCAGAGATCAGTTGCATTGTAGATGAAAGAAGTGTAGCCATAAATTAAATAAGTGATCAAATTATTCCTGGTGTGTGGTCTTTTCTCCATAGTTTGTTTTTATAAAGATTTTTTTGTCTTTTTAGCTTTAAAGAAGAAAAATTATTATATTTTAGGAAGCAAACACTATGATATATTTGTGGTAACAAATAGCAAGAGGTTTATAAAATCTAAATGGGCTAAAATTGAAGTTAATGGACTTACACCAGGAATTAATTTGGCTTAATATATACCTTCATTTTCAACCCTCAGCAAAGAACAAAGCAGGCAGTATAATCAGTGTTATTAGTTATTTGCATTGTGGTAGCACCTCGGGGCTCCACGCATGGATCCAGACCCCATTGCACTATGCACTGCAAAAACAAGTAATAAAAAAATGATAGTCACTGCCCCAACAACCTCACAATCTCTCACAGGAGACAGAATAGATGGACAAAACAGACCAGTGCAGGGAAACAAGCATGTTTTTGCAGATTAAGCAGGCGTTTCAGCTTTCCAAATGCCTGGTCATAATGCAGATTAAACCTTTCCTTAGACTGTGAGCTCTTAGGTGCAGGGACCATCTTTTTGTTCTGTGTTTGTACAGCACCTAGCACAGTGGGGTCCTGGTCCATGACTAGGGTTCCTAGCCACTATGGTAATACAAATAATAAAAATAATAATAATATATGC
Source organism: Terrapene triunguis (assembly GCF_002925995.2). NCBI lineage: Eukaryota > Metazoa > Chordata > Testudines > Emydidae > Terrapene > Terrapene triunguis. The sequence goes on along the minus strand of NW_020664369.1, from coordinate 2,143,908 downwards.
TAATGCAGCAGTTCTCAAACTTCATTGCACCGCAACCCCCTTCTGACAACAAAAATTACTACATGACCCCAGGTGGGGGGACCGAAGTGTAAGCCCGAGCCCTACTGGCCCAGGCAGAGGGACCTAAGACGAAGCCCAAGGGCAGCATTTCTCAAACTGGGGGTCCCGACCCAAAAGGGGGTCGCAAGACCATTGTGTGTGTGTGGGGGGGGGTCACAAGAGCAGCGGCTGGTGGCCGAGTACCAAGCTCTAAAGGCAGCGCTGCCACCAGCAGCAGCACAGAAGTAAGGATGGCATGGATATGGAGGGGGGGCGTCATAGCCTGAAATATTTTCAAAGGGTGTCTCAGACAAAATGTTTGAGAACCCCTGCCTAAGGGCTTCAGCCCCAAGCAGGGGACCTGTAACCAGAGCCCCACTGCCCAGAGCTGAAGCCTGAGCCCGCTGCCCAGGGCTGAAGCCCTCATGCTTTGGCTTTGGCCCCAGGCAGTGAGTCTCAGGCTTTGGCTTTGGCCCTGGGCCCCAGCAAGTCTAATGCAAGCCCTGGAGACCCCATTATAATGGGGTTGCAACGCACTTTGGGATCCCAACCCAGAGTTTGAAAACCTCTGTGCTAGTGCAAATGTCCCACTAAATCAAGATAAAGGCTACACTTTCAGGAAGAGAGTTAATTTGGTTCCCTTAAGAGTTATTGATATTATTATTTATTTGAATCACAGAACCCAGCCAAGCTCAGTACCTGTAGATAAGCACCATACAGATGTGTAATAAGAGACAGCACACTCCCTGCCCTGAGGAGCTAACAAACTAAATAGGCAAGATGTACAAAGGGTGAAAGAGGAAGCAGAAGCATAGAGAGGTCAAACAACTGACCCAAGGCCAGCAGATCAGTAGCCAAGACAGGAAGAGAACACATGTCCCCTAGACTCCCACTCCAATGTCCTACGCACTGGATCATGCTGCCTAGTTCAGTTGTAGAGTTCTTTTGAGCAAAAGGCTGGTAGATTTTTGTCAAAACAAAATTGGTATTTTCAGTGTGGGCTGCCATGCTTCAACAACAACTTGAGAAAAGTAGCACTGGGGGTTAGATAAAAAATCCAGTCCTGTATCTCTGATGCTGGCAAACTCCCACTGGAAATTTTGTCTGCCTGAAAGCTGTAGAATAGGGCCCCACAACTCTAGTCCTAGAAGTCCCACCAGTTCGTTTTCACCTCACAGCTCTATTCAGAAATATCACTCAGACATATCATTGCATTACAACAAAATTTCTAGTGGCCATAGTAGGAAGAGAGCCTGAGACATAAGCCCTTGTATCAGAGGTCTGGTATGAGGCAGGACCTGCTCACAGAATCTGGCAAGAACAGGGCGGATAGTGCAGAAATACACATTTCTAAGAAGTGCTAAGCACAGAGTACTCACACAAACACATCCCGATATCAAGTGGTACCAGAACATCCTGATATCAAGGATGGTACAAAAAACATTCTGAAGGATAACAGAAACACACTGACTCCTCCTAAAAGATAAGGTCAGGATGACAGTACATAACTTGTTTTTATCAGGGTATAAAGATGTTCCTCAGAGGGAGTATCTTTGGCCAGCCTAGGGGGCAGTGGAAAGTCCCACCACTGACTTAGCTGCATCCATTGTCACGGGCATACATGTCTTAGTATCCTCATAGAGTCTGCCAGGTGCTATTACCGTGCTTCCTCGACAATAAACCTGGCTGGGCGCCTTCGTACCTTAACAGATCTTGTGGTCATTGGGCGGTTCGCTCAAGGTCTGCTGTGCGAACTATCTACGCAGAACTGGGGCAGCACACAGAGAAAACACACGCAGCCAAACATCTGACCACAATGGCTAGCTGAGCACATTATTAATCTCCCCAAATTAGACTTCCCTGTGTGTGTTTTATTCCAGACCACATAGTTGTTTCATATTGGTTAATAAAATATGAAAGAATTGAAGAAATTCTTACATCACCTCTTTAAACTATACTCTGTCTAGAAAGCCTGCCTGGGATTTTCAAAGTTAGGCCCCTAAATCACACTGAAGCTCAGTGAGATTCGGGCACCGACTCCCATAGGCTGCTTTGGAAATCCCTGCCCATGCCAATACATAGCAGAAGTCATCATGTTGGCAGTCATGTAGTACTTGCCTGACCACTCTCACATTGTCACTGATGCCACTCAAGAAAGTCAAACAAATCAATTACAGTACTCCAGTGAAATTACTGGTCATGAATCAGGGCATTTAACACTCATCCCGCCTTCTCTGGACATGGTAAAAACACATAGGCCGGAATCCTGGCCCTATTGAAGTCAATGGAGATTTTGCAATCACTCTAATGGACCAGGATTTCACCTACAAATTTCTCCTATAAACATTGTTTTGATAGTTGACCAGTTGAGGTTCAACCCTCACATAATCATCCAGTTTATTACATGTCTCAACTGCTCTGCCTTTCTCATTAAGAATGCAAGCAGGAACAATATCTTTCTCTCTCTGCAACACCAAGCACAACGATGAGACTCAAAAAAACCCCACAATAATAATAATGGCTGAGCAAACAAAATGAACTCTTGACCATGATCCGAAAGTCTCCTGCCATTAGCTATTAAGCAGTTGATCACAGCATAGTGATCATTGTCTCTGCAGGATATCAGCAATTTAACAAGTGCATATTACATATGGTTTCCATTGCCACTAAAGCAAAGCATGCAGTCTGTTTTTATGAATCCCATTGGACCAACTAGAACTCTCTTATTCAGATAAACAAAGATGTCTTGGTATACTAGGAGTATTTTCTTTTCTCAAGTCAAATAATATGTGAGGTAATACCAAGGTCTTGTTTTAGGGCGTTTGATCTGTAATCCATTACGAAGAATTTATACTTCCAGTGCCAGAAAGGATTGCTGTTCTAGAGCCAGCCTAAAGATTTGCAAGATGTTTCTGTATCAGAGGGGTAGCCGTGTTAGTCTGGATCTGTAAAAAGCAACAGAGAGTCCTGTGGCACCTTTAAGACTAACAGATGTATTGGAGCATAAGCTTTCATGGGTGAATACCCACTACGCCACGGACTCTACGATGTTTCTGATGACTTCTGATGTGTTTCACGGGATCAGCAGCTTGAACCATTCTACATGCCTAGACTATTGGGTGGGGAGTTCAACCTATTTCTCTCTTTCAAACCATGAGCATTGCTTTAAAAGCGAAGGTGGAACATTTGGAAATCCTGATGACAGTGCCTCTGTTTGCACAAGTTACTGCCCGCCCAGGGACTAGTGTGATTAACAATACCAGGGAAGAAGGTTCCAGCTCTAAGGCATAGAGGAGATTTAGTATTTTTTTGAACCCTGAAAGTAACTTATGAAGATAATGAAATGTAGACTAAGCAGTTGTGGGTGGGCATTGCTATTAACCTGAGGAAGAGCTCTGTGTAACTCGAAAACTCGTCTCTCTCACCAACAGAAGTTGGTCCAATAAAAAGATATTACCTCTATCTATTACCACCTTGATTCTTTAATATCTTGGGACCGGCTACAACACCACTGCATATTATCAGTACATACGGCACAGGCATAGGTGGGGATATACCACACATGCAAACAAGTTTTAATTTTCTGGGAGCAACATTTTTTAAAGTGTGCAGGTAAAGTTCCTTTTGTTTATCAGGTTCTTTATTAATCTACATCTCACTGCAATTGCTACCATAGGGCCAACCCTGCAAACAATCACATGATTAGCCCTTACTCACATGAGCAGGGTGGAGTATCAGGCCCTGGCCTTGTCCCCATTGAACTGCCATGGGGTTTTGCCTATATATAGGTGGCAGGAGCAAGCCCATTGTGCATAGTGGCCAGTCTGCTTTGGGAGACAGCGAGTCTGGGGTGAGATTTGCAAAAGTGGTCAGTGCTGGCTGAACTCTGCTCCCTTCGACGTTAGGGGGACGCTCTGGCATTATTAACAGTCTCGGCAACTTGCCTTAATCGCCCCACCCCCCAGTTTTAAGTTCCTGGAGGAGCTATGGTAACCCTCCCTCCATGGAATAGAATACAATCATACATAAACCATTCATAAATGTAATATAATGTTTCTCAAAGATACTGCATGTGGTTGCAATATCTGTCTCACACACACCCTGTGCCTTTTCTGCCTTTCCTCAGAGGCTGAAGGACTTTGCTCTCTTTCAAGGCGGTCTGTGTGAAATTACCAGCCAACAGTCCATGAGTCAGATAATCATGTTAAAAACAAAACTGACTAAAAAGAGAAACAATGATAGCAAAACAAAAGAAATGGGTCGTTTAACGCACCTCGGTTGAATACTCTGCAAAGCCCAGCAAGGTAGGTTCCTCTTAGCTTAGTCACAAAATGAAAGAAAAGAAATCTTTACTTCCCTCAGTATCCCCAAACTGACGGCTCTTAGGGGTGCCTGCTGGAAGTTAGGGCCTTCTCTGCAAAGGCCTGGTGCCTCTGCACTGCCTCCCAGTCTTGCTGCTCCATCTAGCCCCTTGGCAACATGGCTTCTTCAGGAGCCACACTGCCAGAGGCTCCACCAGAGGTATTGGAACTAGGGGTGCTGGAGGTGCTGCAACACCCCCTGGCTTGAAGTGGTTTCCATTATATACAGGGCTTACAGTTTGGTTCGATGGCTCTCAGCACCCCCCTGTACAAATTGTTCCAGCACCCTTGGGCCCCACTGCTGGCCAACCTTATAACCTAAGGGAGAAGTCTTGTTCATGTGCCAAAATTTCATGTAAGATTTGGGGTGGGAATGTCCTTATAGCCTAATCCGTTTCCTCCTGACCTGCGGAGCGAATCCAAACCTGTGGTGTACCTGTGGATATGTTTTGTAAAGTAAATTCCTATCCTGGCAGTGCACAAGTCACAGGGGCATGTGACCCATTTTATGTTGGTGCTATCATAGGATATGCTGTTCAAGTCAACTTTCTCTCAAAATACTCCTTAAATCATGTGGTTTCTCTGCAAGTTCTGTGACAGTGTTAGGCTTATAAGTCACCTGGTAGGAGACTCACAAAGCAAAGCAAACTCTCACGGGACCTGATCCTGAAGTCCTTACTCAGGCTACAAATTCCTTTTGAATTAATTATGGCTGAGCCTAGGGTTCTCTCTAAGGCTCTCAAACTTTTCATTCCTTTTTCGGATCAGATCATGGAAGATGCTGAGAACAGTCAGTTGCCAATGCTTACTAGGTGTTATGGGTGTTTAGCACCCACAGCTTGCAGGACTGGGCCCTTCCAAGACACGGGTCTCAAGCAAAGGACATGTCTGCTTTCAGCTGACGTGAATTCATGCCTGCTACTCAAGTGTGAAGCAGCGAAAACACTCTATTCATATGTATGGCTTACAGAATGTCACAAAAAGATGTCACACTAATGACGTTCTTTATAACTAAACACAACCCAGACTTTTGGTAGAGTGATTTCAGCCTGAATTTTCACTATTCTCTATGGTTAGTACATTTTCATAGGGATGAGTGTGGTCAGTGATTCTAAACCCTTTGACTTATTTGAATATCCCTACATTGGAGGTATTCAAACATAAAACTTGGATCTGCTGAGATACTGACAATATAATAGTAGCATCTCACATGGGAAATCAGGGAAGTGGAAAGAATTCAAAACAACTTGGGTATGCTTGCATAACTCCTTTGTAGAAATTGCTGCACTAACGATTTGCAATTAAAGTGAAAGTGTGTAAAAATAGAATGACCCTGCATCCAACAATGACAGTATTTTGCAGGCTCCAGGGCTATTTTACAACTGACCTGCAAACATTGGTAAAGAAACTGTGTAAACATTGTATATACATAATAGCATTGTCATTAAGAAAGCACAGCTCCACAATGCCACATTACAGGAAGGTTTTATCAGCATTACGCCATTCACAGCACTATTGAGTGTAAAGAAGGTAATGGAATAAGATAAGATTAGAACCGGAAATTTTCTGAACTGAAACTATTGTCTGTCAGGTGATCCTGAGGGACTGTTCTGCTAATCTGGAGCCCAATCCTGCAAAACCTTAGTCACATGAGTGGCCCTACCTCATGCAAGTCACTAGTTTTATCGTCTGCAAGGGGATTATTCACAGGAGTAAGGGTTCGCAGGATTGGAGCCCTTATTGTGGAGAGATTTTTTTTATGAACAGTTCCTTACAGCATTCCCCTGAGGTTAACACTGTGGTTAAGGTTTCCATAAAAGTCCTGGTTTTCACATGCTCATAACTTGCCAAAAAAGTCACCTTTTCAGATGAAACTTTTCATGGTTGACCACAATCCAAAGATGATATTCTTTTAATGTCTGAGCAAAATCTCTTCAGTCAGTTGTGAGCTAAGTATATGTATGTGTGTGTAAGGGGGAAGTTCACCTATGGACATGTTATTCCATAATTGCTCATTTTGGATTTCTTGCACCTTCTTCTGAAGTACCTGGGCCTAGGCAATCTTGGAGACTGGATTCTGGAGCACAGGTCTGATCTGGTATAGCAATTTTTATGTTGCTGTAAACTTGGCATGTTAATACCCATCACTGCTCTACATCCAGGGCCAAGCTTGAATCAAAATTAGTTGGAAGTGAAAGGCATGGACATTTGGAAAATGCTTTCTGACAAAGCACAGTACAAAACATCACAGTGTCTGAGAGTTTGTACTTTGGGGGATGCACTGCATGTGCACGTATCTTTCAGATGTGCACACTTTCCTATGAATGTCAATATGCACCCACCGGCCTTAAGGCCTTAAAGTAGCTTAAGTGCTAATACCATGAGAAGACTTAGTAAGGATTTAAGGTGGCTTAAGTACTTACATTGTGCCACCTGAAGGATTTATGGTAGTTGAAGTGCTTATGTTCCTTAAGAAGTTATGCAGGTGAAGTGATTTTCACCCTAACACCCAAATAATCAGGATTTATTTGGTGAAATGCCTCAGCATGATCTGAAGGGTCATATCTCTTCTGAGGCTGCCAGCAAGGGTGACAATTAGTGGTAGTTTCTGTGGCAGCAGTGGGTTTGTGAGGTGGCCTCTGTTCTTTAGGGACAGGACTGAGATCACCAACTCACAGTTCTTCATTTTAAAGGACACATTTGACCAAACTCATCACTGGTATAATTCCACTAACTTGGGTGGAATTACATCAAGAATGGATTTGGTCTATTGTTCTTAGTCTCTTGGGCCCAGCCACTATTTTTAGCATATCCTGTGGGGCCAAGCTAGTTCTTTGCAGCCAAATGCATTTCCACCCTCACCCTGGTCTTTTTCCCTTCCCTTTTTCTCTTCCTTGCACAAAGGCTTGGAAGCTACTTTTGCCACATGGTTAGATTAAACTCCACAAAGAGGCTCCACTTCTACTCCATGGCCTTGGGGAAGGACTCCCTCCTTCCCTTTCCCTGCACAGACCCCATCCCCCCAATACAGGTCTGGTCCTGAGGTGAGAATTTGCCCCAGACTACATGGCCCCTTTCCACTGAAGGTAAGTACATGCTGAAGCTCTTTTTTAGTGCCTAAGCATAGGGGGCAGACATGAGGGGGAGGGTGACCACTTTTTGGATGGCCAAACATAAGTGGTGATCCCCTGCACCAGGTCACACCACCATACATTCCCTCAGATCTGGCCTGGCCAGCCCTCCATCATGAAGGGGTAGATGGCGGGCAAATGTGAGTGACATTGCAAGCTGGCACACAGGGTCACAGCAACACTCAGGCAGGTAGCAGGTCGCAATGCCACTCATTCACATATAGAGGGATGGGTGTAGGGGTTTATTGGCCTTGGGAGGGGGCCAGACTGCTAGAGGGGGGCATCCAAGAAGGAAAGGAAAGGGCCAAGGATGCAAATCTATGACCCCCGTCACACACACTTTAAACAGGCTCCACAGCTCCTGATGCCTAGTTTTACTACATTAGCGGAGAGAAATGTCATAAAAATCAGTTAATTATTGTGATTGGCCTGCAAAAAAGTAATCGACATCAGATGAGGTTGCAGTTTACTTTAAGCAGTACAGATCTGGAACTGATCACTAATTATCACTGTTGTTTGTATGTAGTGACTCTGTAACTCAAAGTCACTTCATTCTTACATGCTGCATAGCTGCCCATTGATTACTATGAAATCTTTTAGTTAACCCTCCCCCAACACACTAGAGTAAAGTTACAGAACCAAATTCACCCTGAGGTAAATGGATACTCCTCCACTAAAGCCAGTGGAGTTGCACCAACTTAGATTAGGACTGATTTT
>NW_020664369.1:2105062-2125660 GCF_002925995.2 Terrapene triunguis | reverse complement strand
CGTTGGTATGTATTGCAATAAACTGGCCTCAGGCTTGAGTCTTTGAACTAAAATCAATGCGTGGGTGACTTTTTCCACGACACTGCTAACCAAGATACTTTGTCATGTCTTTGCTGTTCTAAAACAGTATTAACAACATCTTCACTTGTCATATATTTTTCCATGTCAAGGGATATTCTGGGTAAAGCATTGCCTCCATGTTAGATTTTCCTAGACAATATCTAACATTAACTTCATAGTTAGCTAATTCGGCAAGCCGTCTGATGTGATGTTTAGCCAGTCAGAGCTGAAAACACAGGTTAGTGAGTTATCACTGTAAACCATCAAGGAGAGCGCATAGTAGAGGTAGTCACAAAATTTGTGAGTTACAGCCCATTTCAAGGCTAGAAACTCCACCTTTTCTGTGTGCAGGTGATAATTCTTCTCAGCTGCAGTTTGCATTCTTGACCACTAACTTATGACTCTTGGTTTACCTTTCTGATGTTGGTGTAAGACTATCTAATCCCTTATTGGGATTGAGGAATAAAGAGTAAGGAAAAATTGGGATAGGCTATTCGTGGTGGCTGTATCAGGCAGTTAATTTTCTGGTTTAAAACTTTTTGATGTTGCTTAGCCCAGGTAACTGGCTGTTTGGGTGGCATTTGTCCAGATCCCTTTCCTTGCCTTTTGGCTTCTGTAAGTCCTTGCACAGGAGCAATGAGTGTAGCCCATGATAATTATTAGAAGTGGTCAAAAAATTTGCAATAGAAATTTTCTGCTGTAAAATGCTGATTTTACTAAATCAAAATGTTTCACAGGAACATATCAAATTTGTCAAAATTTTCACAGGAAATCTTTTTCTAGTCTACTTTTGATGGTGTTATGTTGACTATTCTATTGGAATCTGACACAAGTCATACAATGGCTTTGCTATTTGAGGAAAGTCTTGAATGTACCTTGGGGAGATGAGGAAGCCTAGCAGCTTTCAAATATCCCTTGTGAAGTTTGGTGGTTTCTCTTAGAGAACATGAACAGCCAAGGTGTCAATTGCATCCCTCTTGTTACCTTCAGCAGATACCATCATTCCAGCTTTCAGCTTAATTCCATGCTTCTGTAACTGTTGTAACATTCTTTTTATATTCTCCACATGTTCTTCAGAAGTGCCACTGTATACAAGGTTATCGTCCAGGTAGGGAATACACACCTCATCTCTGTGCTCCACAAGACACTCAAACACAACTGGAAGGCAGCAGCTGCATTTGCTAAATCAAATGGAATTCTAACCCATTCATATAGACCCCAAGGAGTAACGAAACCTGTGAGGTGACAGCTTTATTCAGCCATGAAACCTTGAGTATAGGCTTTCATTTAATCTTAAACAGAGAACCAAGATTTACCTCCTAATCCAATCAGAACATCTTAAATTCAAAGGATGGGTTCTCTACCAGTATGAGTTTTTTTCCCATTCAGTTCCCGATAGTCTATGCAGAGTCTTAGACTATCGCCTCTTTTCTGGACACATACCACTGGTAATGAATAGGATTTATTTGATTTTGAGATCCATTCCCTATTTAGGAGATCCTGGAGATACATCTCAGTGCCTCATCCATTATATAAAGAGTTAAAGGAGTAAGTCTTCTGTACATGTTGCTGGTCATATAACTTAATATGCATCCACAGACAAGGGGTTTGTCCCATGTCTCTATCATCTCCAGAGAAAACTTTGGACTCCTCTTTCAGCATCTACTGGGTTATTTTCCTTTACATTTCTGGCAAATAGCTCAGGTTCATTGCTGATTCAAACAGATCTCAATCATAGAATCATAGAATTGTAGTACTGGAAGGGATCTCAAGAGCTAATCTAGTCTATTCCCTGTACTCATGGCAGGATTATTATATAGACCATCCCTGACAGGTGTTTATCTAACCTGCTCTTAAAAATCTCCATCGATGGAGATTCCACAACCACCCTAGGCAATTTATTCCAGTGCTTAACCACCCTGATAGTTAGAAGTTTTTCCTAATGTCCAATCTAAACTGCCCTTGCTGCAATTTAAATCAATTGCTTCTTGTCCTATCCTCAGAGGTTAAGAAGAATAATTTTTCTCCCTCCTCCTTGTAACCTTTTATGTACTTGAAAAGTGTTATTATGTCTCCTCTCAGTCTTCTCTTCTCCAGACTAAACAAACTCAGTTTTTTCAATCTTCCCTCATAGGTCATGTTTTCTAGACCTTTAATCATTTTTGTTGCTCTTCTCTGGCCTTTCTCCAATTTGTCCACATCTTTCCTGAAATGTGGCGCCCAGAACTGGACACAGTACTCCAGTTGAGGCCTAATCAGCACATCGTAGAGCAGAAGAATTACTTCTCGTGCCTTGCTTACAACACTCCTGCTAATACATCCCAGAATTATGTTTTCTTTTTTTGCAACAGTGTTACACTGTTGACTCATATTTAGTTTATGATCCACTATGACCCCCAGATCCCTTTCCGCAGTACTTCTTCCTAGGCAGTCATTTGCCATTTTGTATGTGTGCAACTGACTGATCCTTCCTAAGTGGAGTACTTTGCATTTGTCCTTATTGAATTTCATCCTGTTTACTTCAGACCTACCCCCCCTCCCCACCTCTTTCCCCCGCAAGGTAGCCATAGATGTTTGATGCAGTTAGGATGACCTTTATACGTATGTACCATTCCTATTTTTATCTTTGTTCAGGGTTTTCTCTTGACTTGTAGCAATGTCTGTCTCGTATGTACAGATAAATGCAAATGAATTGATAAGAGAATGTATATAACTGGCCAAGGTGGCACCATATTTTTGAAGCTATCAGTCTTCCCGGTACCGTGAATAAACCCCCTTCAGTATTGTCTGTGCTTGCCTGATTCTTGGGGAAAAGAATCTTTTTGCCTAACAAGGTCATGCGAGACAGTATCAAAAGCCTTTCTAAAGTCAAGATATACCACGCCTACCACTTCCCCACTATTCACAAGCTTGTTACCCTGTCAAAGAAAGCTATTTAATTGGTTTGACGATTTGTTCTTGACAAATCCATGCTGGTCGTTACTTATCACCTTATTATCTTCTAGGTGTTTGCAAATTGATTGCTTAATTATTTGCTCCATTATCTTTTCGGGGACTGAAGTTAAACTGACTGGTCTATAATTCTCTGGATTGTCTTTATGTCCTTTGGAGATAATTACATCCCTTCTCCCCACTTTAAGCATGGAAGGGGCATACAAATGTTTAGCATATCTGGCATCTAAATACCTTGCAACACCGGCTACAAAAGTGCCATGCGAACGCCTGTTCTCACTTTCAGGTGATATTGTAAATAAGAAGCAGGCAGTGGTATCTCCAATCAATGTAAACAAACTTGTTTGTCTTAGCGATTGGCAGAATAAGAAGTAGGACTGAGTGGACTTGTAGATTCTAAAGTTTTACACTGTTTTGGTTTTGAGTGCAGTTATGTAACCAAAAAAAAATCTGCATTTGTAAGTTACACTTTCACGATAAAGAGACTGCAGTACTTGTATGAGGTGAATTGAAAAATACTATTTTTTTTGTTTATCATTTTTACAGTGCATATATTTGTAATCAAAAATAATAATATAAAGTGATCACTGTGCACTTTGTATTCTGTGTTGTAACTGAAATTAATATTGAAAATGTAGAAAAACATCCTAAAATATTTAATACATTTCAATTGGTATTCTATTGTTATAAGTGCGATTAATCACGATTAAAAATATTTTTAATAGCGATTAATTTTTTTGAGTTATTCGCATGAGTTAACTGCGGTTAATTGACCGCCATATAAAAAAACAGAATTAATAAGAAAAAATAACATGACCCTACCACAGTCTATTGGCACAATCAATGCTGGTGCTCCTTTAAAGGATTTACTTATATTACAGTAGTTTGCAGTCAGTGGAGTTACACCTGAGCAAAAGTAGTGGAACTGAGATCATATTAAGGCCCAAGATATTCATGTGGTTTATTGAGTTAGAGAAATGTCAAAAGAAGCGCCCATCCATGTGCTCTCGGAACCTTTGACATAACTTAAAAATACATCAAGTTCAGCTATACAGTCAGAGAGAACCTTACACAGTAGCTTAAGCAACTCAGACTCACCTCCCCTTTTGGACTATTCTTCCCGCCCTCTCCAATTTCAGGTGCCTGGGAAAAAAGGAGTCTTGCAGTTTATGCTGATGTTCATCAGATTTGAGCTATTTTCGGCGAACTAATAATTTAGCTAAGTATCTGATGTTAAAACATCTTCTAAAGGGGTGTGGGTAGGGGTGCGCATGCATGCATACATGTGAATAGAAGTGTTAACTGGAAGGCCAACTTCAGTAGCTACAGAAATGGTTGTGTAAGTTACTTAGAAGGTGTATGTCTGGTGAAATGCAGTGTAACTTGAATTGATTTGATAGTATCAGATGTGCACCATACTCAGATTTGTTATTCTACTGAGATAAAATTGACCCCGATGTAAGTGGGTCCAACTTCTACTAAAACCAATGGAGCTGTGTCTGCTTATGCCAGGGGCTGAATTTGGTCTCATTCTGATAAGGGTACTGGGAGTGTTGGGGAAGGTGAGGGAGTAAGTTAAAGTGGATGTGGGGAAAGCTTTATCTTATACCAGGAATGTAACTCCTGGCTCTACGGTACTTGGTGGCCCAGTGCTACAAGAAGGAAAGGAGCCAAACTGAGCTTCCAAAAGCTGTCTCCCCCCGGTTTCCTCTGGCTGGCCTGTGAGGGGGAAGAGTTAAGGAAGGAAGAGAAGCAGGGCTGCACAATCTTCTGGCCAGTAAAAGAGGATGGGGGAGGGAGCTGGGATTGGGTGCTCTCCCTGTCTCCTCCCCACCAGAAGCAATCGTGCTGCTGCCTGCTTGTTGACCCATCTCCTGGGCACCAAGCACCACGCTTTGCTTAAGAGCCTTTGGTGAGGAACCTTGTCAAAGGCTTTCTGAAAATCTAAATACATTATATCCACTGGATCATCCTTGTCCACATGCTTGTTGACCCACTCAAAGAATTCTAGTAGATTGGTGAGGCATGATTTCCCTTTACAAAAACCATGTTGACTCTTCCCCAACGAATCATGTTCATCTATGTGTCTGAAACACTGACCTATCAGCAACATCTCTGCCTTATCTAGATAGAGCCTTATCCAGTTAGCCTCTCATGCATGGCAGTCATTGGGTCATCCATTCCACTTCATTGGACAGGCTCAGCTGAGATAGATACACTGAAAGAGTATCATGTGCAAACTAAAGACTACCCACCCCATGTCTTCTTACTAACCTGCATAACAGACTCATCTAAATGTTGAACAGGATGGGGGCACAATGGGGTTCTGCAGCACCCCACAGAAGAGAACCTTCATTTCAGAGACACAGTCACCAACAATTACTACTAAATGATGACAAATCAGAAAATAAATTAACTCAAAGGAAGGAACGGAATTGGTTAGTGTGGTCCGTGATTATATATTTTGGAATGAGGGAAGCAAAGGGGGATGTACATTGAATATTGAACATTTGGAGCAAATAATTAAGCAATCAATTTGCAAACATCTAGAAGATAGTGAAGTGATAAGTAACAGTCAGCATGGATTTGTCAAAAACAAATCATGTCAAACCAACCTGATAGGTTTCTTTGAGAGGGTAACAAGCCTTGTGGATGGGGGGAAGCAGTAGATGTGGTATATCTTGATTTTAGTAAAGCTTTTGATACTTTCCCTCATGACCTTCTCATAAATAAACTAGGGAAATGCAACCTAGATGGAGCTACTATAAAGTGAGTGCAAAACTGGTTGGAAAACCGTTCTCAGAGAGTAGTTATCAGTGGTTCACAGTCATGCTGGAAGGGCATAATGAGTGGGATCCCGCAGGGATCAGTTCTGGGTCCAGTTCTGTTCAATATCTTCATCAATGATTTTGATAATGGCATAGAGAGTACATTTATAAAGTTTGTGGATGATACCAAGGTGGGAAGGGTTGCAAGTACTTTGGAGGATAGGATTAAAATTCAAAATGATCTGGACAAACTGGAGAAATGGTCTGAAGTAAATAGGATGAAATTCAATAAGGATAAATGCAAAGTACTCCACTTAGGAAGGAACAATCAGCTGCACAAATACAAAATGGGAAATGACTGCCTAGGAAGGAGTACTGCGGAAAGGGATCTGGGGGTAATAGGGGATCACAAGCTAAATATGAGTCAAGACTGTAACGCTGTTGCAAAAAAAGTGAACATCATTCTGGGATGTATTAGCAGGAGTGTTGTAGGCAAGACATGAGAAGTAATTCTTCCGCTCTGATTAGGCCTCAACTGGAGTATTGTGTGCAGTTCTGGGCGCTACATTTCAGGAAGAATGTGGACAAATTGGAGAGAGTCCAGAGAAGAGCAACAAAAATGATTAAAGGTCTAGAAAACATGACCTATGAGGGAAGATTGAAAAAATTGAGTTTGTTTAATCTGGAAAAGAGAAGACTGAGAGGGGACATGATAACAGTTTTTAAGTATGTAAAAGGTTTTTACAAGGAGGAGGAAGAAAAATTGTTTTTCTTAACCTCTGAGGATAGGTCAAGAAACAATGGGCTTAAATTGCAGCAAGGGAGGTTTAGGTTGGACATTAGAAAAACTTCCTGTCAGGGTGGTTAAGCATGGGAATAAATTTCCTAGGGAGGTTGTGGAATCTCCATCATTGGAGATTTTTACGTGCAGGTTAGACAAACACCTGTCAGAAATGGTCTAGATAATTAGTCCTGCCATGAGTGCAGGGGACTGGACTAGATGACTTCTCGAGGTCCGTTCCAGTTTTATGATTCTATGATTTCCCAACAGGGAAGGCTTGCAAGTTCCCTTGCTCATACATAAAGAACTAGATTGAAACTCTTGAGAGTAGGGAACAATCTTACATATGTAGGAAGATGCAGAAGATAATGTAAGTATTTACCATCTCTAACTTCTGTCATCTTCTAATTCTAGAGCAATGGAAGAGTCATTAAGCATTTTGGCAGCAAATCATGTAAAAAAGAATGTAAAATGCGATTGAATATAAAAATAATAGTTTAGACATGCAACTGTTCATTTGTGTGCGCAACCAACATGATTGGCCTTGTATTTCTGGTGATTGCACATGCACACTTGCACACACCTCTGAAAATTTAGCCCTATATGTACAGCCCTAACCTTGTATTTATAGCCTGATTTACATGATACTTTTATGACAACATTAACAATTGTATACACATATAATGGATATCTCTAAAGGATTGTTTTCTATTCTATGTGTGAAATCACAATATGGTCAATCTTTTTGGTGTGAACAATAAATTCAAACTACTCCTTTCATAGAATTCAAATGCTTTGCCTTGTAGCTGCATTTCAATAAATAAATAAATAAACAACTTGCCATAACTACTACGAGTGTGTGAACAGTGTATGACCAAGTTATTAAATATTCCTTGCTTTTAAATGAGAAACAAAGTCATATTCAATAAAGAGAGTGTTAAATCAAGCGCCTGTTCCCATTCGGCACTAGCTCTGCACTGTGTTTGACATTCAGTGACAAGTGATTGTGTGGGGATTTCACTGGATGCAAACGCTGAAAAATCTTGTTTACTCTGCCATTCTTGCTTACTCATCCCAGTGGTGATTTTTCCATTCTCTCCCTTTGTGGACCTTAAAGAACATACATAATCAGTTTAGCTCTCAGGCTTTAAGGGCTCTCCCTAGTTAAACACATACCTCTTGCTGAGTAAATAAAAAGTTGCCTTTTGTTATGTCCATTTAATTAAACTTGGATTCATTTGGATTTTAGTGCCATCATTCTCACATCTTTTTCAGGTTTTTTTTTTTTTTTTTTTTTTTTTTACATTTTTTAATCTATCTGTATATGTTTGTGGTGTTATGGCATTTCAGTGCTGTTTATACAAATAAGTTCCACAAAATATATACTAGTAAGATTATACTGCTGAACTTCCTGATTAGGGAAAAAATATAGGGCCGGATCCTGACTCATTTTTACAACTCCAGTGTACATAAAAGTTACCATAACTAGACAGTGGAGAATTGCTCACAGAGGAATCACTGACTGATGTGAAGGAGCCATAGGCAAGTCTGTGTTGCACCCCTACCCAACATATTAAGTCCATTGAGTGGACTATGTTGAAGACCAAAGAGACAACTAAGTCTAATCAAATAGTAATAATGGGTGACTTCAACTATCCACATCTAAATGTGTCACATTAGGACAAGTTTTAGGGCCACAATTTCTTTATACCTTATATGGTTGCTTCTAAAAACAAACAGGTCTGGAGCACACAAGACAAAAGGGGAAAGGAGAGGCTGTTTTTGACTTTGTGAAGTCAGTAGAAAGGAACATAGATTGCAGCATGTAAAATGTTAAATGGATATTAGTAAGGGATTTGAGCGGCAAATAGTGATAGAGGTACTTAAAATTTTTCTTGCTCTATCAGAAACAGGAAGCTTACGAGAAAACTTTTGAACTATCAAGGAATTAAGGGTGCAGTTGTGGAAGATGAGGACATTGCAGGGAAGTGAAGTGAGTTCTTTGAACTGAGTCTCATTGTTTGGGAGATACCTACCCTAGCCCTACTCTTTTTAGGCAAGAAAGCCAAGATACTGAGTGGCAAAAGAGGATATGCAGGAACAAGTTGATAAATTGAACAGTAACTGTGTGCCAGGGCCAGATGGTATACTTTCAAGTGTTCTGAAGGAATTTAAGAATGACGTGGCTGAGCTATTACCCAAAATATTCAATCTTATTAAATTTAGCTAGAAGACTGAAGGGTAGCAAACACCATACTTATCTTTTTAAAACAGCATTAGGGGTAATCCTGAAATTTACCAGTGAGTTTTACTTCAGCACTAAGAAAATTGGTTCAACCAATAGAATGATTAAACGCCTACCAGTGTATACACATGATATGAGAGGGACAAACAGTCATGGCTTCTGTAAAGGAAAATCATGCTTCTCTAATCTGCTATACAGGGGTGGCAGGTTTGTATAATTTTTGGTGGTGCCCAGAATGGGTCCAAGTCCCACCCCCTCACCCCCTCCACACACCCCTGCCTTGTAAGCCAATATATATTTTTTTAAATAATGTAAAAAATGGACTGGAAACAGTAAGCGTTTAACAGTTTCCCTATATTGCACAATGTGGGGGGTTGTGGGGGGATGAGGTCTCTGGCTGGGGGTGAGGGCTCTGGGGTGGGGATGAGGGGTTCATGGTGCAGGAGGGGGCTCAGGGCTGGGGCCAGGGCCGCCGAGAGTGGGTTCAGGCCCCGGTGAAAAAAAAGTTTTGGGCCCCCCAGCAAGGGCGGACCAGCTAAACAGGGCCAACGAGAGGGGAGGGAAGCCGGGCCCTGGGCCCCCTTCCAGACCGCTGGGCCCCGGTAATTTGTACCGGCTTTCCCCCCCCTCTCGTTGGCCCTGGAGCAGAGGGTTGGGGTGCAGGGGGGTGAGGACTCTGGCTGGGGGTGCAGGCTCGGGTGGGGCGAGGCTGGGGATGAGGAGTTTCGGGTGCAGACAGGCAGCCCCGGAGCTGGGACCAGAGAGGAGGAGTGCACAGTCCCCACAGCCCTCTCCCCCCGGCAGCACACTCACCCGGCACCATCACTGAACATGCTCCTAGGGGCCAGTCCCTCTCAGGTCCAGGAAGCCCCCTCGTCTCCCCTGTGGTGAGTGCCGGGGGGGGAAGGGCTGCCATCACGTGTGCACCTCCTCCCCTCCGCAGGCCGCGGCTGTGCCACCACCTCAGCCTGCTGCCGGCCTTGCTCTCTTTTGTAGCCGGCAGCGGCCTGCGAGGGAGCGCAGCTCGGAACGGCAGGTCAGCCGCTTGCTGCCCAGGGTGTAGGCAGGGATGCTGTGGGGGAAGTGCGTGGTTAAGACCACAGTTCTGTGTTAAGACCACAGTTTAATACATTTATTAATTACTTTTAAAAAGTTGAACAGTGAGGTGGCAAAATTTGCAAATTACACACATATCCCCCCAAGATTAATCAAGACCAGAGAAGACTGTGGGGCACTTCATAAGTACCTACCAACACTGGTTCAATAGGCAACAATATAATAGCTAAAAACCAGGGCTGACAAATACAATATAATACACACTGGAGGGAATAATATGAACTACTTATACACAAAGCTGGGTTCTAACGTAATTGTAATCAGTAAACTCAAGAGTAAGAGGCCTGAAAAACAATACATTCAAAAGTGAGAGAAGGATTATTTGTTTTTAATACAACACATAATTAGCCCGTGGAACCCTCTGCCACAAGATATCATTGAGGTTGATAGCTTTGTAGGGTTCATACAAGGATTAGATATTGATATGGATAATGAGAACATCCAGTTAATTAAAAAAAAGGTGTTTTTTAAAAAAGGAATATAAATCCTGATGCTTCGGGGCACACAACAACTAGTCACTGATAAGTTTGAAAGAAGCTTCACCTAAGAGCAAATTATTCCAGCACTGTCCACTATGAGGTTCCTTACACCTTTCTTTGAAACATCTGGTACTAGCCAATGTCAGGATATTAGACAAGGTGGCCGAATGGACTGTACAGCAGTTCCCATCTTCCCATTATAAACCTGTCTGGCTGCAATCCCTCATTCGGTAGTTATCCAAAATAGTTTATGGTTCCACTAAATTCCAAATTATTTAAGATATTGTCCTGATTTTTTGATCTACAATGTTGTTGTAGGATTCTATATTTCAGTACAGAAATATATTTGGAATGATTGAGTAGACTGACAACAATAGCATGAAATTTGCTCTCAAGTCAACATTTTAATTTCCTCCTCCATGTAACATTAAAAAGAAAAAACTAAAAACCCCCAAAAAACAAACAATTCCCCTCCCTCCCCCCCAAAAAAACAACCAACCAAACCTATCATCTGGGGTGTAAAATTAACTGGCTGAATGACAAAAGTAATCTATTGTACACCATGAACCCTGAATGAAAATAACATGTGACCCAAAACAGTCTAAGCAGCCCATGCCAGCTGGTTCTATGGGCAAAAGTGAGAATGTTAATAAACACCCAAATGAAAGGAAATTGTTGGATTGTAATTAACATATGCCATTAGTATCTGCCTCTTTGGCCAGACACAGCAGACAGGCTGAACTCATACATACAAATGAGTGTCTGCCTGAACTCTACAGAGAAGAAAGAGAGATGATTTCATTGTAAGCGTCTGGTGCTGTCAGCAGCTTTAAATCACAGTGGGACTTAGTTACAAAAACAGTAAAGGCCATTGTGTTCTAGAACAATAATACGGCTTTTTAAAACCTCGTTTGATTTAATAAACTTTTCTGCATGTTGGTTCGCCCTCCTCTTGCCATCAAAAATAGTCTCTGTCATTTAAATACGTGTCTAAATGACAAATACTGACCAGTAAGAAATATTTTTAATATGATGGCTTTTTCCAGGACACTGCATCTGCCGCTCTTTTGCAACAGTTTCCAAACCCTTTGCCAAATAGAAAGGTGATGACAGCAGTCTCCTGGGTATCATTATCAATGTGCTTCCTAAGAATGCGATTAACCACTTCTTGAAAACCTAAAATGGACCGTGAGACTGTATAAACCACCCACTAGCAGAGGCCGTTTTCTGCTTTATAATGGGCCCTATGAACCCCTCTATTCTGCAGTGTGGAGGGGAGCAAAAGCGTGTTAATCATGCAGCAATAGCTATGGGGAGACCACACAGAGTGGTAAGACAGCTATGCACTATTATTCCCTACCACAACTACCACACTAACACTGTGCATACCAAGGGGCATGAAAAAGGGGCCATGGTCTGCCAGAGAGGGGAGGGGTTGGAAACTATCTTACTTGGCTGAATGCTGTGCAAGTTAATGTTTCTGCAAGAATAGTTAACTCTACTGTCATACTCTGTGTCCTACAACATAGGGGGTCTCATAAGCATTGCAAGAAGGAGGAGCCAGAGACAGCAATGCAGTTGTGTCAGATATTCTCCCAGTGCGGAGGAAAGGAGGGCTACAAATAGCATGGAGACACAACAGTTCCTGCCCGTACTGCCCATCGGGTTTGCCTAGTCCACTGATCTCAAGTCTACACGTGGTTGTCCTGTCTATATCCCTTATCCTTTACTGGCAATCCACAGGTTCTGAGGATGCAATGCATTGGGATGGTGACTGCTCCAGAGCTGTAGGCATTTTAAGGCAAGTCCTCATAGTCCATTTTTATCTGTAGAACTATGTGTTATTTGCTTTATTAAACTAATGCTGCTTTGGCCAAAAAGTTACTGATACCATAGTGGAGGAGGTGAGTGCCAATTTATCTCCTTTTTTCTGAAGGAAAGGGTTCAACGTTTTGTATAGAAAGGTAAATCCCAGTTTTATGAAGAGTCTTGGGGGACCACCAGAAACCTTCAATGAGCTTTGACTCAGAACCTTATTGAAGTCAATGGGAATCTTTCCATTGCTTTCAATGGGATTTGGATGAAATCTAAAGTTAGTGTCTTATGAAAACAAAAGTTGGTTTTGATAAACATTTTAGATGTGGGACAAGGTACAAATATCAGAAAACATGGAGTCAGAGACTGAGGGTTCAGGAAATCAGGGTTCCCCTGGGTTCTCATCTTACGGGACAATATTGTGAATTTTACCGTGTGCAGAAAGATGAGCTATAATTTTCTGATTGTAAACTCCAATTTTGGTGGTCTACACAACAACCAGCCGTAAATTCAATAAGCTAGAGTGTGTGATCTTTTTACTGCTACCCTATTCAACCCCTCTATTCAGCACAGGTCCTTGTAGTTTGCTGGAGCTGAACCAGTAATGATTCTGCTCTATTTTTGTTAACAATAATTGTCTTTACAGTGCTTTATATTCCTTACCTAAAGCTTTCTCTCTCTGTCCTAGGGGTTGGAAAATTGATACACGCAGACAAGCACATCATCCTATTGGCAGAGTTTGAGAACTCCCAGTTAATTGCTAGGGTTCTGTTCTGATTCTAAAGAGCAATGCCAAGAATTGAAGGCTTAGCAATTTTATTATCTCTCACCAAAAAATCTCCATAAATTAGAAAACTAATGATTTTTAAAGCCCAGAATATATTTCCTGAGCCTAAATTTATATATTTCCCTAGCCTAATTTTAAATGATTTTTCCCTAGTCTTCCTATAACTTTTAAAAATGTTTATTACACAAGTGATTGACTCAAGTAACATCACCACCAAAAAAACCAAACAAACCCATATGCATAGGATTTTAATATTATTGTACTAAATCTCTAAACTGCAGTGAAAAACAACGAAGTCAGAAAGGTCTGGGCCATACTCCAAGAAACAGGATTTATAGATCAGATTCTGCATTTTGGTGCATTTGGATAATACATTGTCATATTTTATGAATTAAACTATGAGGTATCTGCAGCATTTTCTGTCTGAGGGTTATGAGAGGGCAGATTGTATGTAAGAAATTCTATGGCATGGGGATTTTTTTACTTGTGTTTTGCAGTCTGCCAGGCAACGTAGGGGTCAACAGCCCAAATGATCTGCTGAATTCTGGTTGAGGTTTGTCATCTAGGGTGACCAGATAGCAAGTGTGAAAAATCAGAACACTTTTTTTTGGGGGGGGGGGGAGTAGGATAGTTGCCTTTATAAGACAAAGCCCCTAATATTGGGACGGTATCAATAATATCAGGATGTCTGGTCACCCCGTTAACATCTAATCTTCTACTTCTAAATTTTCTAATTCTCCTGCTTGTTGACAATTTAAAAAACTGTCTTTATTAACTCTGAGACAAATTCTAAAGTCCTTACTTCAGACTTACTTTGACTAAACTTCTGTTGTTGTTAGTGGACATTTTGCCTGAATAAATGTTGTGTAACAGTGCAGTATTTCCACCATTGATCCTGATTTTCCTCCCATTATATTCATCAGTTTTGTACGGATGTAACTCCACTGACTTTTCTGGGTTTACTCCCAATTTACACTAAAGTAAGAATCAGGCCAATGTGTCCAAACTACACATTGATATGCTACAATTGTCTTTCTGACCTCCCCCCCCACCTCAATTTGTACATCTACCATTGCCCTCTGCTGGATAAAATACGACACCTGCTCAAGTGGTTCCATTCCGGAGACACAAAGAGTTCACAACACTAACTATTCAATAAATAAAGCTTTGGGAGTTCGTGTAATGTTCTAGCTGAGACGTTGTATCAGTGTGTATCACATCAGCACCTCAACGGGCAACACCTCCTTTAGCTGGATTGTAAGACCATACTTGCCAGAACTACATAACTGGTACAACTCAAAGGGCACACTGCAAGATGATGCTACAAGGACTTTCATAAAGAACAGATATTTATGAAGACTAAAAATGCTGTCAGATTGTCAGGGGAAATAATATCCTGGTAAGACTGTTTTTTGATTAATTTGCATCATTTCTTTCAGACAGATTGCAACAGCATGAATTTTTTCGTGACAGATTAGTGAGTCAAGTAGGAAACTACTTTTGGAAGTAGATCAGGCACTTTCAGAGAGAACAGTAACGAAACCTCTTCAACACTGTTTAACACCTACCCAGTGAATAGACTCCAATGGCCTGGTTCTGCTCTCAGTTACACCAGCATAAGACTCTGCTCCTACAAATGGATCCTTACCCCTGCACAGACTCCCATTGACTGAAATAAGATTCCATGGGCAGAAAAGTCGACTATTTCAGCACAGGTTGCAGGATCAGGATCTAATCTCCGGGCAATTCCACCAAAATCAATTAAGTTCAACTGGTGTAAAACTGGTTTAAGTGAGATCAGAACAGGCCCAGTGGCTCTACTGGCAAAAAACAAACAAACAAACAAAAACCCAGCATTGTCTCTGTATCATGCTCTTTCCTTGAGCTTTCTACAGTCTTTTTTCTTGTTTGTTTTGACGCATGAACACCATTTTCACAAGAGTACAATTCTTTAGAAGTGCATCAGTCAAAAGCATGAGAAAGAAGAAATCAGGTGAAAAGTTGCCTCAGGCAGTAGATTTAACCTTGAAATGCTCATATTGATTATTATTTAACACTAATCATACAGTAGTGTCCAGATGGCCCATTGTACTCGGTGAAAGTACAAACATACCAGAAGGCAGGATTCCAACCCCATACAGTTCACAGTCTAAGGCTCTAATCCTGCAAACACAACGTGTTTAACTTTAAACTCATGAGTAATCCCACTGGCTTCAATAGAACTACTCACATGCTTAGAGTTAAACAAACATATATATAAGTGTTTGAAATGACAAATCACCTCAGGCCCTTCTCCTGCAATCTCATGGCTTTAATACATTGTGATTTTATATGGCTATTAATTTTTTAAGTGCAAGTTTACCATGGTAAGCACTGTGCCAGGTAATGTGCAATATAGTTAGGCTCCAAAGGATTTAATTTTTATTTTCCATTTACTTTGACAGATATCTAAGTATATATCAATGCTTATTCAAAGTATTTTAAAAATTTCATCTATTTTAATTTTTGCAGTACCTGAAAATATACTTTTAAATTCCAATGTTAGTGACTGTAGCGAGTTATAAGAGATTCAGAAATAAAACCATAATAATAATATTTCCGAGTATGGTATTAACTAACTGCTGGATATAACTGACAGCAAAAAGTGCAACAGTTTTCCACAAATGCAACATACCACATTTCTAACTCACCCTCTCTGTGTACTTTGATTAATAACATAGCATTTTCTATCACCTTTTGGGTCAAGGGAAAAACAGACAATTCATTATTGACATTTGGGGCCAGACTTTCAGAAATGCTCAGCTCCCATTTAGGCAAGTTAATAACAGACAGATTTTCAAAAAGTGTTCAGCACTTTGGAAAATCTGGCCATTTAGTTTGGAGCCCAAGTAGGAGCTGAGCTCTCTGGAAAATCTGCCCCTTACTGGTAAACTTCTAATCTTTCCAAGTCTATATACACTGTATACTTGCCATGAATTTGCACTTGTGTCTTTTAAAGCAAACATTGTGGTGACTAATTTACTGTGTTACATTCATGAACACTGAGAATGAATTCCTGACCCACTGACTTCAGCAGGACTAGGATTCCCCGCGTCAAGGGAGAGCCAAGTCACCTGACCTAGGGGGTTTATAAGCTCCAGAGATAGAAGGCTTGCTTTAGAAGGATAAAACAGGGAGCTCCCTCTAGAGTGGAAAAGAGTAAAAGCCAGTTACGGTCAGCCTCATTTACCCTGGCAAGGAGAGGGCCAATGAGGGTCTGTGGACCCAGTTGGCCAGACCCCGCTGCAGCTTTCTCAAATATCAAGAGTGAAGAGGAGAGTGAAAAGAGGAGACCTAGCTCAGTTTGGGGCTGACCAGGCAGGAGAGCAGAGCTCTGCTTCTCCCTTGGTGAGGGATGCCTGGTTTCAGCCAAGAGGCTGAGACAGTGTGCTCCCTGGATGAGCCTCCCATTGGGTGAGATGACAAGCCCTGAAGAGAAGGGTGGTGTCTTGTCAAAGACTCCTCGGATGACCCGGGTTTTGAGTTCACAGTATTCCTTTATTTTTCAACTTTAATACCCCGAAAGAGGTGGGACTCAAGTGTGCCTTAGCCGGATGGCTAAAGCACCATTGTACCAGACCCATGACAGCAGACAACCGCCCATCGGAGACCCCACGACAGGGTGAGTAGTGCCCTGTTGGGCCCCAGAAGGGTACCAATAGGCAGGCCCTCTCCCAGTTTGGTGGAGAATGTAGGCACCGATCTAGCCCTTGCAGAAAGGAGCAGGTCAAAACTCAATATATATATCACCTTAAAAGTGCAATGAAGTTTTCTCCCCAAAAATATGGACTTGGGGATTTAGGGTGTAGTTTTGGGGGGTGCAGGGGAGGCATTGCCCCCACAAACAGAGCTGAGGTGTAAGGGGTGTCACCTGGGGTCATGTGCCACGTCCCCCCCATTTCTGTGAGTGCTGAACTGCCCTGCAGGGCTTGCTCTGCTGGGGCTGCCCGGGAGCGGGGATCTGTCCTTCCCACGGTGCACCTCCTCCTCCAGCACGTTTTGGCTCATGGCGAGTGGAAGGGGCAAGCCGGAGAAGCTGTTCTCTTGTGCACCAGTTTGCTGTCTTGGCAGCTGGACTGGACACCGTCTCCTGGGTCCTAGAGCCTGCCTGTTTCCTGTACAACAGTGAGTGCCCACAGGGGGGCAGGGCAAGAGGGACAGGGTGGGGCTGGGAAGAAGAGACAGTGGGATTGGGCAGAGGGAAGAGAAGGGGATGGAATGGGGCAAGGGACAGTGGGAAGAGGAAGGGGGCAGGGATGGGGAAAAGAAGGGGATATGGGAATGGGCGGGGTGGAAGGAGGAATCCAGCATGTGGTGTCCCCTCAGCGGCAGCAGAAGCCCCAACAGGGAGGTGGCTGCAGCAGCACCAGAGCAGCGACATCACTGCAGCAGCCCGTGTGTGTGTGTGGCTACCAGCAAGCTGGGGCTCTCCCATTAAGCTGGCCTGTCCCCCCAGCACTGGCAGCCCAGGTACCACTCCAGGCAGGGGGAGAGAGCCAGTGAACCAAGGGAACTGGCTTCAGCATGCACTTGTGTGCACGTGCATGTGCACATGTGCCCTCTGCCCCTTCCCCCAAATATAGCAATCACACTACGCCTATGCTGGGGAATATGGTAAAATGGATTGCAGAGCAGGCCACCCAACTCCTGCAGCAGTAGCAGTTCTTACAACAACTAGTCACCCAGAAGCAGCAGCTGATTCAGGAATTGTCGGTCCAGTAATAGCAACTCGTACACCAAGTGTACACGCCCTTGAAATCTCCCACGACAACTAGGTCTTCTTCTGTGGGTCTCATGGATGCAGCTACGCTGCCTTCAGCTGGACCAATCTGACGCACACAGATGGGGCCCACAAACGATGTAGAGGCCTTTCTTGAGACATTTCAATGGGTGGCAGTGCAGCAGCCAGTGGAACCGTGGGCCATCCTGGTCGTCTCATATTTGACTAGACAGATCAAGTTGCCTATCGTTGCCTGGATCCCAAGCTGCCATGTTGGGCCATTTAGAGACCTCCAAGGAGACCCTCCCCCAACACTTCCAGGAACAGAAGAATTCCTTTGGAGCTCAGTCCTAAGGGGTGTCATGGAAACTGCATGGCCTCAGTTGGCAGTGGCTCAAATCAGAAGGAAAGATGGGGACCCAAATGGCACCAAAAGGTTGCAGGACAGAGAATCCCTGAGTAATCCCCGCCCCTCAAGTGAAAACCTCTTGGCAGTGCGACAGGGTTACCCCAAGTGGAAAGATCCGCTGGACGGTTAAGAACAGGTCTTGACTCTGGTCACCAAGGGCAATGCCCTTGCTTTCTGTAAAGGTGCCCAGGGCAAGGGTTTTGGGGCTGCTCCCTTAGCGAGTGAATTATTGTACAAGTCTGGACTGCAGAAGACAGGTCACATTGACCATCCCTGTTAGTGTAAATGAAACAGAGGTGGTGGGGCTTGTACACTCGGGATGTGATCAAACCCTGGTGAGGTAATACTTGGTAACATCTGAAAGGCCTCCTGAGAAAAACAAAGTCATACCCCAGCACATGGGTACAGCTCAGCATAGGGGACCACACCCAGTCCCTAGTGGTTGGCCTGACCCTATCACTTGCCTGCCCAGTTATTGAGAGCTGAGGCTCAGACTATTTTGGGGAACTCTAAAAGAGGTTTTTGAGACCTCCACACAGTGCTGGAAACTCAACCCCTATTTCCTCAGGAGCAGGGCCTAATAGATCTGGTTGGGATAGGAGAGACAGACAGGCCAGGCAAAGGGACTTCTGGCTAACCAGTCACTTCCCTAGACATCCATTCTCACTCAGAGCCAGTGGCAGCCTGATATCAGAAACTGGTGAACTTACGAGGTTCTCCAACTTCATAGAGGAGCAATGGGATGACAAAACCTTGAGCCAGGCCTATATACAGGTGGCACTCATGAATGGGGAAGTAGTAGACCCCCAGAAAGTCAAGGTCTTTCCATGGTTTGAAATCTAGAATGAATGGCTGTATTATCTGGAGAGAGACCATCAAATGAGGGAAGTCCAGTCCCAAGTCCTGGTGCCCTAGCCATACCACCAGGAAATTGTGTCCTCAGCCCAATTCATGCCCCTTGATGGACATAAGGAAAGAAGCAACCTTGGTTCGAATACTGACCCATTTCTGTTGGCTCAGTGTATATAAGAAGGTCAGTGATTTCTATGCCTCCTGCCCAGAGTCTCAGCTGGCTGCACCAAGAGGAATGCCAAAGGCCTCATTAGTTCCTGTTCCCATAGTCAGCATCCTGTTTGACAGAATCAGAATGGACCTAGTCAAACCACTTGAAAAGAGTGCAGCTAGCTACTGGTTCATTCTAATAATTGTAGATTATGCCACAAGGTATCCCGAGGCAGTGACTTTGCGCTCCATGAATGCTAAGACCATTGCATCGGAGCAAGTGAAGGTCTTTGCCAGAGTAGGGCTGCCCCAGAAGATTTTGACCAACCAAGGAACCACATTATGAAAGAATTGTGTGAACCACTAAAAATTAAGTATCTTTTAACTTCTGTCTACCACCCCCAGATGGATGGGTTGGTGAAATGTTTTAATTGGATGTTGAAGATCATGCTAAAGAAGTTTGTCACTGCAAATCCTTGTCTTTCTAACAAGTTGCTTCCCCAAATCCTGGTTGCAGTAGGAGAGATATGCCAGTCAACTAAGGGCTTCTCCCATCTTGAACTCTTATACAGGAAGCAACCTCAGGGGATTTTTGGACTTGGTGAGGGAGATGTGTGAGGAACAGGCTCCTTGAGGTGAAAATGTTGTCCATTATATACTTAATCTTTGCTAGAAGCTTGAAGCCCTAGGTTCCTTTGGGAGGGAGAATCTTCTGAATGTTCAGCCAAAAGAGGATATACAATAAATGAATATACCTCTGAGTGTTCAAACCTGGTGATCAGGTGCTCCTATTGCTCCCTAACACAGAGTCAAAACTGTTGGTCTCATGGCGTGGTCCCTATGACATTATACAGCAGGTAGGACAAGTCAATTATGAAATCAGAAAACCTGATAAACTGGTCATATTGGGCTGCATTAGTAGGAGCGTTGCCAGCGGATTGAGGGAAAAGTGATTATTCCCCTCTATTTGGCACTGGTGAGGCCACATCTGGAGTACTACGTCCAGTTTTGGGCCCCTCGCTACAGAAAGGATGTGGACAAATTGGAAAGAGTCCAGCGGAGGGCAATGAAAATGATTAGGGGGTTGGGGCACATGACTTATGAGGAGAGGCTGAGGGAACTGGGCTTATTTAGTCTGCAGAAGAGAAGAGTGGGGGGGTGGGATTTGATAGCAGCCTTCAACTACCTGAAGGCTAGTTCCAAAAAGGGTGGAGCTAGGCTTTTCTCAGTGGTGGCAGATGACAGAACAAGGAGCAACGGTCTCAAGTTGCAGTCTGGGAGGTCTAGGTTGAATATTAGGAGGGTGGTGTTGCCTGCCTAAAAAGGCCTCGAGATGGCAAACAGGGGTCCGTCGCCCGGTGTGCTTGGCACCAATAAAGACACCGAGGGGAGAAAGCAAGCCAAGTTTATTTCAGAGCTCTGAAA
>NW_020664369.1:2057745-2105052 GCF_002925995.2 Terrapene triunguis | reverse complement strand
TCCACTCTCCCGAGTTACCTGGTAGCTATGCCTAGTGGACCCCAACAGTGGTGAAGCACTGGAATGGGTTACCTAGGGAGGTGGTAGAATCTCCATCTTTAGAGGTTTTTAAGGCCCGGGTTGACAAAGCCCTGGCTGGGATGATTTAGTTGTGGTTCGTCCTGCTTTGAGCAGGGGGTTGGACTAGATGACCTCCTGAGGTCTCTTCCAACCCTAATCTTCTATGATTCTATGATAAAAGACAAATTAAACAGATGTACCATGTGAACCTTTTCAAGCCATGGAAGTCCCCAAAGAAATTATGTATAACCCTTTACCCTCTGAAGCCAGAATTGGATCTGTAGGTACCCAGCACTCTGACCACTGGGACCATATAAATTGGGGGGAATCTTACGCCAGATCAGAAGACCCAAGTGTAACCACTGGTAGCTACATGCTCCACAGTCTTTTTGGCCCTGCTGGGGTGTACACACTTGGATTCCCATCATAAACAGACAGAACTGGGACAACAAATCAGGAAAACACCTCTACTTTTTCCCAGGAAGATGAGGGAGATGAGGAGTCACATAGTGACTGAAGAAGCCCAGTTGTCTGCCTAAACAGAATAGCACAACCACCTTCTGTATAGACTTCCGAAAAATCAACCCTATCTCAAAATTTGACACATATCCTATGCCCCTAGTAGGCGAATTACTTGATTGGTTGGTCAAGGCCCTATGTATTACCACCTGGGACTTTATGAAAGGGTATTAGTAAAGCCCTCCCACTCCAGAATCTTGGGGAAGAAACAGCCTTTGCAACCCTTTATGGGCTAGATCAGTTCCAAACCATGCCATTTGGCTGCCATGAGGCCCCAGCAATATTTCAGTGGCTGATGGGCAGGGTCCTTCAACCCCATGTGGTTTATGCTGCAGCCTACCTGGACAATGTTATTAGTTATAGCCAGAATTAGGATGATCACCTGAAGCAGATATAGCTGTCCTCCAGTCCCTATAGAAAGCTGTATTAATGGCAAACCCTGCAAAATACCATATAAACAAGGATGAAACAACATACTGGGGGTATACATAAGGTAAGGTCAAGTGCAACCCTTTGTAGATAAGGTCCAGGCCTTGCAAGCCTGTCCTATTCCAACCTCAAAGCACCAGGGACAATGATTCCTGGGGCTGGCAGGATATTACCGCCAATTTGTAACTGAGGTCTCATCCATGGTGGCCTTTCTCAGATCCTAAAGGCAGCAACCTAGAAAGGTCTGCTGGACAGAGGCCTGCAGAAAAGCCTTCCTGACCCTTAAGGTTCACCTCTGTAGGAAACCTGTTTTATACAGGCCAGACTTTACCAAGGAGTTCATCCTCCAAATGGATGTCTCGAAGTCAGGTTGGGAGCTGTCTTGTCCCTGGCGGTCGATGCGAAAGAACATCCAGTCCTCTACCTGAGCAGGAAACTCTTTTCCCAAGAGACAGCCTACTCTGTTACTGAGAAGGAAGACTTGGCAGTCAAGGGGGCCATGGAAGTGCTCTGCTACTAGTTTCTCAGGACAGCATTTACCCTGGTTACTGACCACACCCCTCTGCGGTGGCTCAGTGCCATAAAGGACGCCAACCCCTGACTCATGAGAGGTACCCTTCTTGTTCAGCATAGGGCAGGGAGCACTCAAGGTGGAGGAGACTTGGCAGAGGACACCAGTACCTTAAGCCCGCTCCTGAGGGGGAGAATGTGTGATGAGGCAGATATTAACCCCCTCCTTGCTGGTGTGGGGCCTGAGGGCCTGTGGACCCAATTGGCTCGGCTCCCCTAC
Organism: Terrapene triunguis; assembly: GCF_002925995.2. Classification (NCBI taxonomy): domain Eukaryota; kingdom Metazoa; phylum Chordata; order Testudines; family Emydidae; genus Terrapene; species Terrapene triunguis. Next base: position 2,103,254 of record NW_020664369.1, on the reverse strand, counting down.
ACCTACAGCAAATGTCAAGAGGGGAATTAAAGAAGGAGACCAAACTCAGTTTGGGGCTGGCCAGGCAGGAGAGCAGAGCTGTGCTTCTTCCTTGTTGAGGAAAGCCTGGTTTCAGCCAAGAATCTGAGACAGCTTGCTGCCTAGATGAACCTCCTGATAGATGCGATGACCAGGCCCAGGAAGATTGATTGGGGGACTGACTGCATGAAGATAGGACCCTGTCCTTCTACTCGGAGCCTATCGAAGACTTCCCGGATGACCCTAGTTTTAAGTTCATAATATTCTTTTATTTTTGGACCTTAATACTCTGGAAGAAATGGGACTCAAGTGGGCCTTGGCCGGAGTGCTAAAGTATCACTGCACCAGACCTGTGAGAAGCATCATCATCAGAGGCACCCCATGACAGAATGAGTAGTGCCCTGTTGGGCCACAAGGGGGCACCACAGAGGTGAGCACTGTCACACTGACCCATAGTACCACATAATGTGTAATTGCTTTAGCTGGAAATTGTCTGTGTGCTGATTGTATATATGATAGTAGAAAAATTGTACAGGAATTTTGTGAGACATGGCCTGGAACAAGCAGGTCAACCTGAGTTTACAGGTTATACCTATCTCATAGAGCGAGAAGGGTAATTGAGTCCAGCCCCCTGCCTTCACTAGCAAGACCAAGTACTGATTTTTTCCCCAGATCCCTAAATGGCCCCCTCAAGGATTGAACTCACAACCCTGGGTTTAGCAGGCCAATACTCAAACCACTGAGGAATAGGACTGAAGGTCAACAGTGGAGTGTAAAGGACTCCAGCCAAGGGTCCTGTTTTGCTTTATCCTAAAGGGTAAGGAGTCTGTCCAAAATTCCTGTTTTGCTTTGGCTTCCCCACCTCGTGATTCTGAACCTTGTGTGGTGTGATTCTGTGAGCCTGGAGCCGCAGTGGTTGCACAGATGCTGACTTAGCAGCAAGGAGCTGTCGTCATGGTACTGGACCAGGTAGTTTCATATTCTGAAGCTGGTACCAACTTCTCTGGACAGGAGTAGGCAGGCACCCATTGACACCCTACTATAGGGTCTAATTGGACCTGTGAATAAGGTTTGAAGGGATGGGGGTTGTTGTTACTAAGAATTCTGCACCTCAGTAAACGAGACAAGTAATACTAGGAACTGTAATACTGACCACTGGGTTTTGCTCATTTGGTAGTACGTAAATGTATACCGTTATCATATTTCTTTTGTTTGTTTTTCCTTTTTCCAACCAATAAAAATATAGTTGTGGTTCCATGTTCTCAAGGATTCATGTTGAGTTGGGAAGAACCACCTGCAAAGGTGGCCAAGGAGGGTTGTGTTTTAACTTTCCAGAGCCAGAAGTAGGAGCATGGCTCTGGGTTGGGGCTCGAGCCACAATTGTATTTATTTTATAGAAGGAAGAGACAGACTGAACCTGTCCCTTAATGCTGCCATTGGCACTTGGCAGAAGGGTTACAGGAGAAAGGTAAAAAAGGAGAATGCCTGGGATGGATGGGGCTGTCCATGTGACCAAATGACAGGATCATACATTGCCAGGTGAGGAAGCTCTGGTTTTGTCCAGTGCTGAGTCCAAATCCAGGGGCATAAAGCCTGTGGTGGGCATAAAGGATTTGCAGAAGTAGCAGCAAGTGGATGAAACCTGCCTTCTGCCGGCGAGCCTACGGACGTTGTGCTGACTGTGGAGGTGGCTTGGCTCAGGGATGCTGTTGTTCATCACATCTGATCAGTATCCTCCACCAGGAGGATTCCAACCACAACTTAAAGCTGCCCTGGCCCTGAGACCCGAAAGGATGTCAGTTGGTGGCCATGCTTTCTGCCCTCCCTCAGGGCAATTCCTCCATCTGGGTGCAGAGGGACAGTCTGGACAGGAACTTTACACCTCCTTGAGCTGTCTTGAGTGAAACAAGGGTGAAATCAGAAAAATAAACATTAAAAATCAAAACCTTACCAAAAAATCTCCTCAACACTGCACATACCATTCTCTCCTGGGGAAAGGATGAGCAAAAGAACAAACCATTTGTGACAGATGTTAGTCACATCGCTTAATGCACTACGAAAAGGTGCCCAGATATTTCAGTGACGAGGACAGTATAAGAACCTGAATAGAATAAAAGCTAGTCCCTCTTCTCTTTCTCCCTGGGTTAAGTGTGCAGATTAGGGTTTGAACAAATACACTACGAAGAGTGCCCTGTAGGGTTAGGGGAAGTGAAGGAGACAGTGTGCCACAATTTGACACTGAAAGGCTTCCAGATTACATCTGCTTTTCTAAAAACAAAATTCCAGAGCGGAGCCCTGAACCTACAGCTAGTTTGAAGATTTAAAACCTCTGATAAATGCAGCCATTCACCTAAGCATTCTTAGGTTTGGGGAGAAGGAAAACCTGGCATCCCTGCTGGCAGCAGAGAGGGAAATATTGCTGGCATCAGAGAAGGTGGTGATCTGGCAGGAGAGGAAAAGGCCCGGCAAACCAAAGCTAGCTACTGAACTGTGTGTGTGCTAGAGATCTCTGTAGTTCTCTAGCATGCAGTTCAAAGTGGAAATCTTGCTGATGGGTATACAACTAGGAATTTCTAATGCACACACGAAAGTGCTGAACATGACATGTGAAAAGTTACCAAACTGTCTGTTATGATATACAGACCTAGCAATGCATATATGTGAATTGCTGTGTGAGCCTACTGGAACTGGTATGCACACCAGCCTTAGCAAAAGGAGATAATCCTGTTGAGAAAAGAGACCTACATTTGGAGCAGTCAGAATAATAGCATAACTCTCTTGATAAGTGAAATCTACTACACTTTTGAGATTTGATGATTCAAATGAGTCAACTGAACAAAACTATCCTTGAGATCAGAAGACGACCAGATCTGTCTGAATAGCGAAGCTGGAGATTCTTCTGGATCTATAATTTCTAGTTAACTTTTAATTTTTATAAGGATTATTTATGTAGAAGGAATGGCAGGTAGAAAATAATGTGTTCTGTTTCTTTATCTCTGTCACTGGAAGCCAGGCAGGTGTGGGCTGGGGAAGATTCTAGGTAGAAGCTCTACAGTGAAGCAGAGAGAGAATAGCGTCAATGTCCATATTGTTTCTTTTTATCATTATTCTTCTACAAAAGTTCCTTGTTCAGCATTAAAAGAAATTGTCTCTTTCTGTGAGTCTTTCCTATTGTCACATGACACTAGGATATCCTGATTATGATTGTTGCCACATCTCGTGATTTTTAATGCAATTTTCGCATTTGGTGTTTCTCATAAAGCCCCACCTGCTGGAGCCAGGTGATTATATGAGAATCTCAGATTTTACTTTCTATTTTTTTAAGTAAGTTTCTAATCATCATGGTTGCAGAGGAAAGATTGAAAACATGATCCCTACGTGCCCAGAAACACAGAAGGCAAATAAAAAGGCCCAACTTTTATTATTATTTTTAAGTCACGTGACTGTTAAGCCAATCTCATGATTTTTGGGAGGCATGACTTCTGATTTTTGAATGCTTGGAGTTGACAATACTGGCTAATGTAGCATTATCCCATGGAGGTACCCACCATTAAGCCCTGGTTTATAGAAGAAACAAAATCTTAACAGACTTTTCAACTCTATTGTGTAGCCTTCCTGTGCTGTACCACTCCCACTTTGTCATGTGCCCCAAACATTCCACCACCAAGATACGTTGGAATGTGTATACATTTTTAAATTATGTCGATTTATTGTTTCAAGGATGTATTTTTCAACATCTACCCTTAAATATAATTTGCTTATAATTAATGCACTTTTGAATACAAGCTATAGAAATAAGATTGTATTCTTTTATCACTGCTACTTTGCTCTTGATTCATAGAATGTATTAGGAGTAAAAGCTTCCAGCGAGGAAGGTGAGTTATGAACCTTAGCTGAGATTTTTAGAAGTGATTTTTTGGGTGCCAACTTGAGACATATCATAGAGGCCTGATTTTTCAAAGGGTGGCTGCTTAGCACTTTCTAAAAATCACATCCCTTTAAGGTGTCTCAAATTGGACACCAAAAATCACTAGTGACTTCTGAAAATCTTGCCGCCTGATCCTGATTTCATTGGGGGGAAATAAGCAAGGAGAACAAGCTGGGTGCTTTTGGGGGTTGCATGTGGAATGGGGGAATATTGGAGGCGTATACAGAGATGTAATAATCCTACTACGTCTGGAATTATCCAGAAAGTCTTCCTCAGAAAACAAAGTAGTCAGCATCTGAATTTCTATTGTAAAAAAAAACCAAGCAGAAAAAAAAAGGACTTTTCGGCCCTTTTTTCATTTTTTAACTTTATTAAGAAACTAAAAAGGGCACAAACTTATTTTTGTTTTCCTTTACCTTTCTCCTTTCACAAAACTTTGTTTCTTACTACTCAGTTTTCCCAATCTTCTTAACTTTTTGTGAAATTGTGCTCCCTCCCCCCTTTTATCCTTTTGTGCTAGTGATAAATTCTGATGACCACAAGACTATAATTCTGATACACTCTGTTTCAAGTTAACTGTAAACTCTCTTGGGCAAGGATTGAGTCAGCATCTAACTCAGTGGAGCCCAGTGTTACCATAAGAAAACAACAAACATCACTTTTTAAATACTTGCATTCTAGATCATCTTTTTCTTTAAAAAAAAATAGATTAGGGACAAATCTGATCAACACATTTGTCCAGTTACCTAGCAGGAATAATTATGTTTTGCAAGCTGGATGTGTGGGTGTGGATGGGAGGGCAGTATTCCTGTGGTTATTTGATCTCCAGCCCATAGTGCCTGCATTTTAAAATGCTAACGATACCATGTCTGAACTTAAAAAATTTTCTATGTAACCTTTTGACATTATGTTGTCAAATGCCATACTTGCAAATACCAACATTTAATTGAAATGGAAAAGGATGCAATTCTCTCCAAGGAAAACTAATGTAAATGTGATAAATTGGACAAAATCGTATTCAAAGCACATTCTCCTTTCTCTCCCCCCCACCTTTTAAATTTAATTCAGAAGTTGCTTTGACCTTTCTGATTGATTTTTACACTTATATACAAACTTGGCAATAGCTTCTTTCTTATACTTCTGAATATTTTGTTATAAGAGAGAGAAGGTGGTTGAAGTTGGTCCAATAAAAGATCTCACCTCACCCACACTGTCTCTCTAATATCCTGGGACTGACATGGCTACAACAACCCTGCAATAAAGTATTATTCTTATCCAAGATCAAGGGGACCAGAATGTATTCTCTAATAACAATTATGCAGCACAGAGTAATAAACCTATTGTCTAGTCAAATAAACGAGGCTGGTAATTTATCTTAGTATTCCTACTAATGTTTTCTTTGACTTTTTTTATATCTTCAAATGCAGCAATCTTTTCAACAATACAAACAGAGCTGGGCCCTTCATGTCTGCAGTAGTTCACTAATCCATCAGAAAATGGTCTGTCAAAATAATTTACATGTACTGAATTAAAGTTTTCCTGACAAGGATTTTCATAAGATGCAAATAGATGTAGATTGCACCTCCCAGATTGCCTAGCACAAGAACAGATTCAAAGAGACAAATTCATGAAGAAATGTTGCGAAACAGAATGCTGACCTGTGGGATGGACAGGTTAAAGTTCTAAGTCACAACAGCTAGGAAAATGTAACCTTAATCAAATGGGTTAGCTGGAACTTTGCAAGTCTTTTCTTTAAACATTGCACTCTTGATTGGTTCCCAATAACCATGATGACTTCCCTCTCTGAACTGGCCCTTGATCTTGTGTCTTTTTTGGGGGTTCTCATCCCCAATGTCTTTGCAATATCCAAAATCAATTCCACACCCAGGAAACTATCCAGCACATCCTATGGCTGATACATCAGCCATGCTGGGGTGGTTGTGTGGGTGTGTTCTGGGATGCTGAATGCTTCTTAAAATGTTCCACTTTTTCCAAGCACTTCTCTGAGAGTGTGGACCCTATTATCCCATGGTAATGAGTGATTTCCATATACTAATGAACACTGGTAGTGGAGACTCAGAGGGTTGTCTGCCCAGATCATTTATATATCCTCTTTCAACCATTCATCCACTACATAAGTGCTGTGACCTGCATTGGCCCCATCATAGCCTTCCTACCCTGAAAGTCACCATTGTGGCTTTCTCTTATGCCATGGCAATAGGCTATTATGATAGTTCTCCTTCTGTGGCCAGAGGATGCAGTGCCCCTTATGCCAGCTGCTTGCTTACTTCCTTTGCCCTTAGAGAGTGCCCATCAGTAAGCAAACAGCAGTTGGTGTTCACCTTGGCTGCCCATGAATGTTTATAGTCTTCATGCTCTGTGTGAAGTCTGCATTGCTTCATCTTGTGACCCTTTCCCAGAGTAGGCTGCAGACATCAGTGACCTTGCACTGGGCCCAGGCAGCCTGTGCAGGTAAATGATAACTTATATTTTCAGGCACAGACTCTGCCCATTACGAGTTCTTAAAAATCCCACAGAAAACCAGTCCAGGTAATTTCCCAACTATGTGTCCATCTCTCTACCTGTGAAAATCCAGGTCTAAGATCATAGCAAACTACTATATGTAACTGAGAGAAAATTACCAGCTAGAGGGGATACAAAGTCATATGAAAGTAACATCTCAAAAAAGTTTGACAAAGTATCTCAGGTGTCAATCACCAGCACGTAATTCTGAATCAGTCTGGCTGTCCTCCATTAACAGGACAAGGTCCCAGCTTCGTTTCAATAGCACTTTCCTTTGACTTACATTAAACACACACATATATCGTTGCCTCTACATTTCAGTTCAAAAACCACTTGAGATGGAAAAGGTGCATTGATTTAATACCTGCCCCCCAAAAGTCAGCAACACTAACGCTACTTACACATTTTATAGGTGTGACCCAAGAATCTTAATGCCAACTTGCAAGGGGCTTACAGGAATGTCCTGATTCTGGTTTATACATTCTGGTTCACTAAAGAATGTCATGTGAGGTCATAAATGAAAGCCCGGGTCACACTGGTCATTAATATTGTTATGAAATATATGTACGCATACTATGTAAGGAGCTCTCTATATACACTGAAAATATATTTGAAAGTCTGTTTCAAGGCAGAGCTGACGAACAGTTTTCTGTCAGGTAAGGGACTTTTATTCTCCTGTCTCTGTTGAAATATACATTAAGAATTGTTTCATTCACAATGGGTCTCCCATCATCTGTCTAACCTCTATACAAGTGAAGGATTGTAAGAATTTTAAAAAGGAATTCACAGCAGGGAAAGAGAACCGTATCTTAAGATATAGCCCAGCAACCTTTTGGAGGATATTTGGGGAACCAAGAAGACACCTCCTCATCCTGCACCTAGGAAGTAAATGGGCAGTGAGGGCATTTACATTCCTGAAAATAGAACCACAACCAGCCTTGGCTGGAAATGCTGCAGAAGACTTTGGGTGAGATAAGACTTCTTTAGACAGGAGTTTAGCCTGTCAAGTTTAGTATCTAGAAAACGTGTTGTCATTGTTTCCATTCTCCTTACTCACTAGCTCTGAAATCTTTGGAAATAAACGTATCCTCGTTTTCACTATAAATATACCTCAGTGCTGCAGTGTTAAACAAAGTGCTGGTTCTGAGCTGACTCTTACAAGGTGGGGTGTGCTCTCTTCCCTTGGGGACAGCTGACCTGGTATTTCTATGAGTGTTCAGTAGATAAAGGGCTGGACACTAAAGGGGAACACTTCAAAGGGCCTCAGGGACTGGGTCCACCTATGGTAAACCTGCAAGGCAAAGTAGGGGCTGGCATTGCCCAGAGGAGAGTGTTTGGGTGGCTAATAGACTAGTGGGGTGCTCCCTCACACTGAAGACAGGGAGTTAACAAGGTGACTCTCAGTCCTGGGTGCCCTGAGAACCATCAGACTAGGGACAAACTGTTACTCAATGGAATTCACCCTGCAGGTTAGGGAACCTACGGCAATTCTGCAGTTTCAGGCTCACCTATTTTGCTCTCCTGGTGCTACAGTTGTCAAGCTCTGGAAGAGAATGGTTCTGTGCATTCTTTGATTCCCTTCCTTCTGTCATCTCAGAGGCCCATTCCCAGAAAACATTGTTAAGGCAGACATTCCTATGTGGCACGGTCACACATAGACTTCCAAGTTCTTTCTCTTAGCATGCAAACACGTTTTGACTCTTGGGAAGACATGCTGTGGTGTTACTAGTTTTGGTTATGAAAGGCTGTGTGTAGAGGCAGCATCAGGAGAGACGGAGCTGTGCAAGTAGTCAGAGAGTTTGGTCTCTGATTAGAGTCAGTCTTTGAGGCAGAGTTGCTCCATGGGAACTGGGCATTGGTATTAAACTGGGATGCCTGAAAGAAGTGTTTGCTCTACATGTGGTTGGGCCATCTCCTATCAGGACTAGTGTATGTGTTTAAATAAAACAAGTTACCTTTACCGTTAGACTATACCCAGACTCTGCATCGCTGATTTCTCGTCCACCAGGAAGTGACCTGCAAAGCACCATCACCTGCTACTACTCAGCAGAGGGGCAACACTGGTGCCAAGAAAAGGGGCAATAGTATTTTACCCTTAAAAACCCATCCTAATGTCAAGATTACATCTACATCTAGACAGACACAAACACCATTATTTATGACAATACAGTGTAGTATATTGACAGCTAGATGTAAACAATTTGATTTCAGGGGACATTTAAAAAGCTAAAAATAAAAACAAGCTTTCCAGTGGTGGACTTGCTCACATACCACAAACTTCTGGACAGGGATCAGCAACAGGATTGCAAAGAACACAGGTCTCATGCTCTTATTAACAGGGAACATTTTCCTTCTGGGTATGGTATGTTCCTGCAGATTCCACTGATGGAACTACTATAATGATTTGTGCAGTCATCTAATTTTTACCGCATAAAAATATCATCGTGTTAGGCTGGAAACGCAGCTCCCCTCCAAGTGAATCTGACTGGATACAGAGCATATGAGGCATAGTCCATCCATGGATACGTTAACCCTTTCTTCTAACAGTCATGGTCATTTGAATTTAGCCCAGAGTCTGAAAAATGCTATGGGAGCAGAAAATAAGATCTATGGGGGAAAATAAACAGTATTCCGTGCTCTGTATGAGCATCCACTCATGCTGGCCTACATTTTGTATGGTGTTCTATAGACCCGACACAGACCACAGGCTTACTGTTAGTTAGGAAAAAATATTTTTTAAAGGAACTAGGATCCCAATCCTGCAATTGATCGCAAGCATATGGACCCTGTGCCCAAGTAGAACCCGGTGAAATCAGTGAGGTACCATACAAGTGTAAGCAGAGTCAGGATGAGCTCTACCCTGACATCTGGTGGTGAATTATGGCGAGTGTGGAAAAGAACTCCAGGGGCTGATCTTGTTTGCATAGGCACACCCACCCTGCCTAGCATGAGCCCATGGCAGCCCAAAATGGTCACTTTGGCTGCTGTGGGATCCCCAGTTTCTCTGTTATTGGGGCAGGAGGAATAAAGTATTGTTACCCTGATTATGTGAATCAAGGACAATGAAACTGTTTTATGACAGAGGGTCTCACCATCACCTAAGTAGCACTCACTAGACAAGGGACATGGGTTCCAACTCCCAGTGAATGGAGAGAGAATGGGTATTTGTATCTGATGGCATGGGCCTCTTTTGAGGGCCTGAAACACCAATTGCACCATCTCCTTTCTCCACTGTTAAATAGCAGAGCTAATTTTGATTCTATTGAGAGTCTAGTTACAGGCTGCTATGCGGAATTTGCTTTGGGCCAATGGTGCGCTAGCACTGGGGCTCTCCTACTATAAGCTGAAATCACTAAAGAGCTAAAGTTACTAAGAGCTGAGATTACTGAGTGCTGTGTTAACTAGTGGGGGAGCCTGAAGCTCTATTGCTAAGCGGCTGGCAGAGCGGAGCAGTTTTGCAGGACGGCTGGTGGAGTGGCTGGCAGAGTGGAGCAGTTTGTGGGACGGTTGGAGCAGCCCACGAAACGGCGAGCGGAGCGGAGCTGAGCAGTTTGCGGGACGGCTGGAGGAGCAGAGTGGAGCGGTGTGGCTGGTAGAACAGAGCAGTTTGTGGGGCGGCAGGAGCGGCTCATGGGACAGCTGGTGGAGTGGAGCGGCTCGTGGTGAAGGATACAGCAGAACCCCACGGAGAGGTGGGCAGTCAGCCTTGGACCACGTAAGGTACCCCTTAACACCCTGTGCGCACCCCTTCCCCCCCATTTCCACCCAGGCTGGGGGGGTAAAACCCTGCAGATAAACTTTTGAACTCTGGGGCTGCACTGACCAGGGGCAGAGACTTTTGGGTTGTTGGACTTTTGGGACTTTGGGTGATTCTTGGGTTGCTGGGCTCAAGAGACTTTTGGGGTGTGGGACTTTGGGTGATTTTTGGGTTGCTGGATTCAAGAACCAAAGGGAAAGGACATGGCCCAATTTGCTGGGATGGATCTTTTGCTCATGGTTTGTGTTATGAATCCTGTTTGTGATGTTTTTCCAATTTAATGCTGATGTTGTTTACCTCATGTTATTAAACATTTTCTGCTACACTCAGACTCCGTGCTTGCGAGAGGGGAAGTATTGCCTCTTAGAGGCGCCCAGGGGGTGGTATGTAATTGTCCCAGGTCACTGGGTGGGGGCTCGAGCCAGTTTTGCATTGCGTTATTGAAACGGAACCCCTAGATACTGAACCCAGCCCTTGTTACTGCCAACTCAGATGGGCAGAAGGGTTACACAAGTGATCTGGCCATATGCAGTCAGTTGTTGGAGTGGGGCATTTTTTTTGCAGTCTGTGAACCCTCAGCCTCCTGAGGGTCACTCATCCCTTCTATTGACTCACTACAGCATGAAAAGCTGGCCAGGAAACTGAGTGTGGAGGAATTTGCATCAAGTCACCAGCAATGTTCCCTCTAACTTTTTAGATTATGCTGAATGAATTTTGTTATGTGCACCAATATGGAGGTGACGTGTGGTGAGGGTGGGGCCAAGGGGTTCAGAGTGTGGGAGGGGGCTCAGGGCTGGGGCAGAAGGTTGGGATGCGGAGGCGGGGTGTGAGGGCTCTGACTGGGGGTGCGGGCTGTAGGGTGGGGCTAGGGCCGAGGGGTTCTGAGTGTGGGAGGGGGTTCAGGGCTGGGGCAGAGGGTTGGGGTGCAGGGGGGTGAGGGCTCTGGCTGGGGGTGCGGGCTCTGGGGTGGGGCCGGGGATGAGGGCAGGGATTTCCCTACACCCCCCCTGAATTTCCCCAATACCCCCCCTCCATTTTGTGAACAAGTTACATGCAGTGTTGCCAATTTAGTGATTGTTTGGAAATCTGAATTGAAATTGAAACATTAATACACACTGTAAAAGCATATACAGTGTATGATAAAATACGTGTATCTGAAAAAGTATAATAGATTTGAAAAGTATGAACATAGACTAGCTTCCTTATACAGCTGTTGTTTTTTAATGACAACGTCAGTGCATTCATTTTGGTGATGTTGGCCAACCTAATAATTTCAAATTATGATTTGTAAGCAAAGTCTAAATGAGCTCTCACTGACAACTAGGGGCTGGGGGAAAGGCTTCAGGACCAGATTGTATTTACAGTCACACCTAATCTACCTAGGTACCCAGCAAACAGAGCTGTGTTGCCCAAGTGATAGATTTTGGCTGGGGTTGGGTTACAAATCACTTGAATGCGGGGGGTAATGAAATGTTGTTATTCTTATTGTATGAGTAAAGGGCAGTAGAACTGTACTTAGCCTGTGCTGATTGAGGGCATCAAGAGAGAGGGTGGGGACAGGTGTTTTGCTTGATAGTCTGCCTGAGTCACAAGTACTATTTGACCTGCCCCTCTCCACTGTTTAAAGACAGAGCTGATTAGGCTCCATAGTCTTTTGTTTTGTTAAGTGACCACTGCAGCTGAAATCACTGATAATCAGGTCTAAATGCTTAGACCTGCTGTGGGACAGTGTTTCTGTGGAAGAGACAGCCCAGTCTGCACTAGCAGCGAGGTTCCCCCACTGAGAGCGCAGCTGAAATCACTGAGAGCTGAGTGGAACCTCAAGAGACCAACTCGCAGAGGTCACAGTGGCAGGTGGCAGCAGAAGGTGATGGTGCAGGGCCATTGGTAACAGAGCGATGGAGTGAACAGTGGCACAACAAACAACAGTGGCCAGAGTGAACAGTGAGCAGCTGGAGGAACGAGCAAGGTGCCTTCTTGCCCCCGACCTGGGAGGTGAACTCATGTGAAAGCACTGCTGAACTCTGAGTCTCCACTGACCAAGGACAACACCGGTGAGTGTTAATGAGGCTGTTAAGAATGCTGGAGACACAACATAGTTAATGCAAACAAACATGGCTGTGGCATCATACTTTCTATTTAAGCAAGAGATACCACACACTACAAATTGGAGGCCAATATTAAATGCATTGTCACTTGTTCATCCTGAAGTTGAACACTGGTTCCGAACAAGACCAGCAAATGCTCACTATCTTTCTGCAAGAAATTCAACTGACTGGCTAGAAGCATGTGGTGCAACAGTGAAAGACTCAACAGTTGAAAAAGTGAAGAACTCTCTCACCACATTCAAAAAATGTGCATACATGGCTGATGAATGCACCGATGCAAATGGGCATCAAGTATTAAGTCATTGTGTATGTTATTTTGATGTCAGTGGTAGGCCAGTAGATGCACTTCTAGATGTTCAAGTTATAGAAGACACATTGGCTGCAACTGTGACAACCCACATCTTAGAGTTAAATGCTTGTCAATTGGACCCCAAACAGATGGCTGCTTGTGCATTTGGAGCTGCAAACTTCTCTGGAAGACATGGTGGAGTACAAGCTTTACTCAGAGAAAAGTGTAACCCTAATCTCTCCTATACACACTGCAAAGGCTATCTATTCCAACTAGCGCTAGTACAAGCTGCAGACGCTTCAAAAGACATTTAAAAAGCAATAAATTTAATGTCTTCATTATATTCTTTTTCCAGCAAGAGTCTAAAAAGACTGAATATCTTGGAAAATATAGAAGATACACTGGGACTGAAGTTCAAATTAGTCCAACCTGGGAAAACCCTCTGGCTTTCTCATGAGCGATCCTTGGCTGTTGTCTTAAAATTACTCCAGCTGTTATTACTGGCTTTGGAAAGTATCTAGCAAGAGGGATGGATCTAAGTAGTGAGGCTGGTGGATTACTTTTGCTACTACGTTCAGAGAAGACTATTGCCATTCTCTCTTGTAAGTCTACTCTTGAAACCACTTGGGTCATTAAACAATGCCATCCAGGCATCTGCTACAACAGTAGTAGATCTTTGTCCAGCAATAGAAGCTACATTTAGATCAATCAGAGAGCTATCCATTGAAAAAGTACGGGAATAAGCAAAGACTTCAGTCCAGAAGTTGACTAATGAAGGCATTTATATTGAATCCTTAAGTGAAGAGGACAAGAAGGGTTTGTTAAGACAACTGAAAAAGTACACAGATTTGATTCTTAAAAATCTACAATAGCGACTTCTAGATTCTACTCAACCTCTATGTAGCTTTTACAGATCCCTGTCCTATAAAACACCAACAGTTGAGTGGAGTGCGGCACTACCAACAATGGGGCTGCCATTTGCTCAGGACAGAATAGAGAATTTGAACATTAGACGAATAAATGAAGATTTGACTTCAACTTCTTTTTTATCATCACTAGTGGCTCAAGCCGATTTTTATGCTATGTTTCCTGGGATGAAAGAAGTAGGAATTCATCTCTTGCTACTCCCAGTCACAACAGCTACAGTTGAGTGTTCTTTTTCATTACTGAATAGAATTTTGTGTTCTGAAAGAAGTCGCCTTCTGCCTGATCACGTGAATGAACTAATGAACATATCAAGTGAAGGAATGGAAGTACCAGACACACGAGAAGCCACCAAAGATGAATGCATTGAATTCAAGAAGTTCATTAACAGAGCTGTGCAAAATTGTAACAAGAAACCAAGAAGGATGTAGATCAGGGGTTCTCAAACTGGGGGTCGGGACTCCTCAGGGGGTCGTGAGGTTATTACATGGGGGGCCGCGAGCTGTCAGCCTGCACCCCAAACTCCATTTTGCATCCAGCATTTATAACGGTGTTAAATATTGTGATAGACCCAGGCCAGTTGGGTACAGCAGAATAGCAGAAGGCAGATATACTGGCCACTGGATTAACAGTTTTCTGTTCCCTGACTGACCAGAGCAGGGGCTGCTCCAGGCTAATGAGAACATCTGACTCCAATTAACCTGCAAAGAGTCAGGTGAGGCGACTAAGCTAATGTGACCACCTGACTCTAATTAAGGCCCCGCTGATACTATAAAAAGGGCTCACTCCAGTCAGGCAGAGGAGAGCCAGGGAGCCAGAGGAGAGGAAGTGCGGCTGAAGGACTGGTTAATGAAGACACCCTCAAGTTATTGATAAGGGAGCCCTAAGGTAAGGGTGAAGAAAGGAGAAGCAGGAGAGCTGTGGGGAAGCGGCCCAGGGAAATGTAGCAACTCTGGCCGTGAAAGGTTGGCTGCCAACAGCTGCTACCATTAGGGTCCCTGGGCCGGAACCCGGAGTAGAGGGCAGGCCTGGGTTCCCCCCAACCCACCACTACAGGAACACCTCCTGGGAGGGGAAGTCAGGCCCCTGTCAGGACAGGAGGCTAAACTGTTCTAAAACAAGCTGTCATAACTATAAAGGGAAAGGTAACAGCTCTCCTGTGTACAGTACTATAAAAGCCCTCCTGGCCAGAGACTCCAAAATCCTTTCCCTGTAAAGGGTTAAGAAGCTCAGGTAACCTGGCTGACACCTGACCCAAAGGACCAATGAGGGGACAAGATACTTTCAAATCTTGGGGGGAGGGGGAAAGCTTTTGTTTGTGCTCTTTGTTTGGGGGTTGTTCGCTCTTGGGACTGAGAGGGACCAGACATCAATCCAGGTTCTCCCCATCTTTCTAAACAAGTCTTTCATATTTCAAACTTGTAAGTAAAAAGCCAGGTAAGGCGTCTTAGTTTTACTTTGTTTTCTCAACTTGTAAATGTACCTTTTACTAGAGGGTTTATCTCTGTTTGCTATACTTTGAACCTGAGGCTAGAGGGAGGTCCTCTGAGCTCTTTAAGTTTGATTACCCTGTAACGTTATTTTCCATACTGATTTTACAGAGATGATTTTTACCTTTTTCTTTAATTAAAAACCTTCTTTTTAAGAACCTGATTGATTTTTCCTTGTTTGTAGATCCAAGGGGGTTGGATCTGTATTCACCAGGAGTTGGTGGGAGAAAGGAGGGGGATGGTTAATTTCTCCTTGTTTTAAGATCCAAGGGGTTTGGATCTGTATTCACCAGGGAATTGGTGAAAGGTTTCTCAAGGCTTCCCAGGGAAGGGAATTAACTTTGGGAATGGTGGCAGCGGACCAGATCTAAGCTGGTAGTTAAGCTTAGAAGTTTTCATGCAGGCCCCCACATTTGTACCCTAAAGTTCAAAGTGGGGAACCAACCTTGACACAAGCCCTAGGGACAACAGAGACTGTGGGAATTCTCTCACCAACCTCCTTGCTGGCTTATGATGAAAAGGGCTCAGTAGACTGTAACCCTGGCCCTAGAGAGAGAAGGGCTACGTGGAGGGTCACAGAGAGCCACTGAGGCTAGCATATACCACCTAGAAGCGCAGGACCCACGGGGACAAGGTCAGAGCTCTGCCACAATATATAAAAAAGTGTTTTAATTTATGAGGGCGGTCGCACTCAGAGGTTTGCTATTTCAAAGGGGTCACCAGTACAAAAGTTTGAGAACTACTGGGATGTAGTGCTTCATAGAAGGCTTGAGTAGCCAACTTTAATTTGTGTGATGATTTTAAAACAAGTTAAATCTAATAAAATGGTCATGAAACATTTGTTTTTACTATGGTGCCATTCAGCCCCCCTTCACCCTCACAGTCTCACCCCTCATCGGCCCTGACCCCCCAATAAATTCGAACACCCCCCCCCTAATTTTAATTCCTGGGGGAAAACACTGGATGTGGGGTTTGGAGTGCCGGCTGCCCTGGGGCTGCAGTGGGGAAAGAGGACACCCCCCCGCAGCCCTCTCTCGCTGCAGCAGCCTGGGGCTGGGGGACAGGCACCTCTCTCTGTCTGTGGCAGCTCCATGGCCGAGGGAGAGGCGCCCCTCCCTGGCCACGGCAGCTCAAGGGCTGGGGCCGGGGGAGAGATGGTGTAGAGTAGCATAAGTACAATGGTGAAAGATCACTGAATTCAGTGGACTAGTTCCTGGTCTGTAATTGGTTTTCCACCATTGGTGTAAATGAGATCATGATCAATGCCAATTCCGTTATTCAAAGACTTTGAAAGCAAAGGGGCCAAGGACAGATAGGAAGATGAGCAGCGTGTAATCTTCCTTCTTTTAGTTTTAATAAGCAATAGGTGGGAGAAACATGGAACGATTTGTCAAAGAGCAATAGAAGCAAGTGTAAATAGAATAGGAGCAAACGCACGTGTAAATCTATTTTCAGAAGGACTGATTTGAAGCTGAAGGGGAGAATCTACCACAGACTTCCTGTATGATATTGGGCAAGTCACACTGCATAGTTAACAGGGGCTCTCATCCAGGTGTTGCCCCTACCCCACCGCCCATCCACACAAAATCCTCTTACCTGAATTAATTGGTGCTTTCAATCTGGGATAGTTGGCCTGTCCTTGGCATGTGGGTAAGACTCTAGGTTCTGCTTGTATCCCGGATAGTAACTTACTCTATTTACAGTCAGGATGCAGGCTAAACCACTCGAGTGTTAATAATCCTCCAACACCCCACAATTCCCACTGTGTGCCCAGAAGGACAGACAAATTCTCCCACAATTCACTGGGAAAGAATCATAAAGCAGCTCATCTTACTGTAGCACAAAGAACCATGAGATATGCCCCCAGCAGTTCTAGCAACACAGCACCAGTACAGCATCAATGAGAACACAGTAACTTGAGTATGGGTTTGCATTATGGCTGCTCACATCTTGCTAGGCTAGGCTAACCTGGGCTCCAAAAACCAAGTTAACTCTGCAGCAAAGACATACCTTTAGTCTCTCTGGGCCTCGGTTCTTCATCTGTAAAATGGGGATAATACTACTTCTCTATATCATGTAGAATGATGTTGTGAGGATAAATCTACTACAGATTGTGATGTGCTCAGATTCTACTGTAATGGAGGCCCTACTGTAAAGGAGTACCTTAGCTAATACAATTATCTCAGTGCATAATGCACCATACAGTATGTAATAAGGCAATTTACTAATTCCTAGAGTTGGCTGATCAGGTGACCTTACACCACCAACCCAATGATTATGAGATAGGAATGATTCCTAATTTTGTTTCGTATTTTGTTCCTCTCACCTGACCTGGTTCACTCTGTGTCAGACCTTTCCATCAACAGACCAGAAATAGTTGGCTAATGATTTCATAGATTAATATAATATTTTTTACTCACTGCAGTAATATGAAGAAAATGTAAGACCACCATCTCCATTCCCACAGTGGCAGGTGATTTCTTAAAGCCTCTTGGTTTATTAAGAAAAGTTAAACTATTCTTTGAATGAAAGATGTACTGTGTAAAAGTCAGTATAGGCGTGATTCTCCTCTCACACCAATAGAAATTAGAATTAACTCTATTAGTCAATGGAGCTACAGCAATTTAAAATGCTGTAACTGAGGGCATGGCTACACTTGCGAGTTAGAGTGCATTAAAGCAGCCCCGGGTGCTCTAACTCCGACGCGTCCACACTAGTAAGGCATGTAGAGCGCCCGGATTCCGTGGCTAGAGCGCTCCTGGTACTCCACCTCAGTGAGTGGAATAATGTTTGATGTGCCCCTGCTGGAGCGCTGCAGTGCCAGTGTAGACGCCCTGGTCTGTTAATGCGCTCTGATCAGCCTCCAGAAGTGTCCCACAATGCCTGTTTTAGCCACTCTGGTCATCACTTTGAACTCTACTGCCCTGCCCTCAAGTGACCAACTGTTAGATCCGCCCTTTAAATTCTCTGGGAATTTTGAAAATCCCCTTCCTGTTTGCTCAGCCAGTCATGGAGTGCTCTCAGCAAATCTTTCCAGGTGACCACGCCTCCACGCACCAGGCGATCCCCAGTATGGAGCAATGACGAGGTGCTGGACCTCATCAGTGTTTGGGGGGAGGAAGCTGTCCAGTGCCAGCTGCGCTCCAGCCATAGGAATTACGATACCTTCAGGCAGATATCAAGGGACATGATGGATAGGGGCCATGACTGGGATGCATTGCAGTGCAGGGTTAAAGTGAAGGAGCTGTGGAATGCGTACCGCAAAGCCCGTGAGGCAAACCGCCGCTCCGGTGCTGTCCCCACGACCTGCTGTTTCTACAAAGAGCTGGACATGATACTTGGGGGCGACCCCACCTCCACTCCGAGTACCACCATGGACACTTCAGAGCCCAGTTCAACAAGGCAGGAGGAGGAGGAGGAGGAAATTGGGAGCAAGGGTGCTGAGGAGGAGGAAGACACCCCGGAATCCCTAGATGCAGGCAGCCAGGAGCTGTTTTCAAGCCAGAAGGAAGGCAGCCAGTCGTGGCGGCCGGCACTTAGTGAAGGACAGACACCAGAGTAGGTGCCCGGTAAGCAGCTTTTATTTTGAGAAGGAAGTTAGTCAGTGCGGGCTCTTGGGGCGAGGAGGATTAGGGCTGCATGCATGCCTAGATGCGGTATAGGGCGTTGATGTGCTCTCTCACATCGCCGTAATCGGCCTCAGTGATCTCTTCAAAGGTCTCATCCAGAACTTGGGCAATGCGCTTACGCAGGTTTCTTGGGAGAGCCACTGTGGTCCTTGTCCCTGTCAGGCTAACATGTCCGCACTACTGTGCCGTGAGGGGTGGGGGTATCATTGCTGCACACAGGCAAGCTGCATATGGGCCAGGGAGGAAGCCGCATTGCAGTAGAAGACCCTCCCTTGCTTCCCAGGTCACCCTCAGCAGCGAGATATCTTCCAGGACGAACTCCTGTGGAAAATGTGGGGATAGTGTTCAGTATAGGGGGCCCCTGCAGCTGTTGGCTCTCCCCAAGACACAGAAATCCAGAGGACAGTACGGCCATGAAACAATCAGTCCCTATTGACCCTGTGCTTATTCACCATTTTGGGGCTCCCGTGAGTTATGTGCACTCACTTTGGGACAGGCAAATTATGCTATTGTGTAAACTATGCTTGCCCTTAAGTATGGGGGAATTATTGCTCTGTCTGGTGTGAACAGTGCTGCCTCTGTTAAGTGTTGCATTTTGCCTTTACAGATGCAACCTTGAGATCTCAGCCGTCCGTGTTATCACCGGCCGAAAGACTGCAAAGAATTAGGAAGAGGTCACTGCATGAAGTAATGCATCAGTCATTTAACAAGAATCTAAGAGCGCAGTTGTGGAGGGAGAATGAAAGGAGGATCCGCCAGCAGAATGAGGAGCGTTGGCACAAAAGCGCGGAGCTCCGGCAGCAAAGGACGGATCGGCTGATGAGCATCATGGAGCGCCAAGCGGACTCAATCCAGGTGCTCGTAGCCATGCAGGCAGAGCACTACCGTGCCCACCCCACCCCCCTGCAGCCCTTGTCCCAAAACTCTTTCCCTCGTGCCCCCATGTCACCTCCAACCCACTTTCCCCAACACCCAGGCTCTTATCACCACCAGCTGCCTCCAACACCTGTAGCTTCACCACCCAGCCCTGAAAACTACAACCCTTATCCACTGCACTCAACCCCCATCACCATGCATTATAGCCATCCTGAAGTGCAGCACTCATTGCACAGCACTCCAGACAGGAAGGCTGAGTATGATAACAGGACATACACAAATCTGTGATTGTACCGTTCCCCACTCCATCCCCTTGCCCTTTCTGTTTCCCAAGCAGTTGTGTTTCTTTTCAATAAATGAATTTTCTTTTCAATAAATGGATTTTTTGGCTTTGAAAACATTCTTTATTACTGCATAAAGTAAAAGATACCTTAGCCCAGGATAGCAACAGGCACCGCAAGTCAGCATAGCAAACACAGATTCCTACTAACATTGGAAACACTGCACTTCACTCCCATGCAAGGCACCAGACATTACTGGTGGCTTTCAGCCTCAAATTGCTCCCTCAAGGCATCCCTAATCCTTGCAACCCCATGCTGGGCCCCTCTAATAGCCCTGCTCTCTGGCTGTTCAAATTCAGCCTCCAGGTATTGAATCTCCGAGGTCCATGCCTGAGTGAATCTATCACCCTTCCCTTCACAAATGTTATGGAGGGTACAGCATGCGGCTATAACCGCAGGGATGCTGTCATCAGCCAGGTCCAGCTTCCCATACAGAGAGTGCCAGTGGCCCTTTAAACGGCCAAAAGCACACTCCACAGTCATTCTGCACCAACTCAGCCTGTTGTTGAACTGCTCCTTGCTGCTGTCAAGGCTCCCTGTGTAGGGTTTCATGAGCCACAGCATTGAAGGGTAAGCGGGGTCTCCAAGGATCACAATGGGCATTTCGACTTCCCCTACAGTGATCTTCTGGTCTGGGAAAAAAGTCCCGGCTTGCAGCTTCCTGAACAGGCCAGTGTTCTGAAAGGTGCATGCGTCATGCACCTTTCTGGGCCAGCCTGCGTTAATGTCAATGAAACGCCCACGGTGATCCACAAGCGCCTGGAGAACCATAGAGAAATACCCCTTCCGATTAACGTACTCGGAGGCCGGTGCCAGAATTGGAATATGCATCCCATCTATCGCCCCTCCGCAGTTAGGGAAACCCATTTGTGCAAAGCCAGCCACAATG
The DNA here is from genome assembly GCF_002925995.2 of Terrapene triunguis. Lineage (NCBI taxonomy): Eukaryota > Metazoa > Chordata > Testudines > Emydidae > Terrapene > Terrapene triunguis. The sequence continues at coordinate 2,082,482 of NW_020664369.1, read as the reverse complement.
TCATGCACGTTACCCAGAGTCATGGATCTTCTGAGCAGGATGCGATTAATGACCCTGCAAACTTGCATCAACACGATTCCAACAGTCAACTTTCCCACTCCAAACTGGTTAGCAACTGATCGGTAGCTGTCTGGAGTTGCCAGCTTCCAGATTGCAATAGCCACCCGCTTCTCCACCGTCAGGGCAACTCTCAATCTCGTGTCCTTGCGCCGCAGGATGGGGGCGAGCTCCTCAAACAGTCCCAAGAAAGTGGCTTTTCTGATCCGAAAGTTCTGCAGCCACTGCTCGTCATCCCAGACTTGCAGGACGATGTGATCCCACCACTCAGTGCTTGTTTCCCGAGCCCAAAAGCAGTGTTCCACAGTGATGAGCATGTCCGTGAATGCCACAAGCAATCTCATGTCGTATGCATTATTCGAGTCAATATCATTGTTGGAGTCCTCACTGTTGGTTTGGATCTTAAGGAGTAACTCGACTGCCAAACGTGACATGCTGGCGAGACTCGTCAGCATATTCCTCAGTAGCAGGCTTCATTCCTGCAGACCAAAAGGGAAGACAGAGCGCACAGCACAAAAACCCTTGAAAGATGGCATCAGATGTGGACGGAAACACAGGGATTGCTGGGATGCGAACCGATGCATCACAGGGCATTGGGACAGGACCCAGAATGCCCCGCACCCTCTGCCCCCTTCCCACAAGCCACAGAATGGGAAGAGGTGCTCTGTGGGATAGGTGCCCATAATGCACTGCTCCCAATGCTGCGGCAAGTGCCGCAAATGTGGCCACGCCAGTGCGTTTGCAGCTGTCAGTGGACAGACTGCAGCGCTTTCCCTACTGCGCTATCCGAAGGCCGGTTTAACTCAAAGCGCTCTACATCTGCAAGTGTTGCCATGCCCTGAGTCGAGAATCAGGTCCTGTGTTTACAAGCTCAAGTAGAAGACAGCTTGAGTAAAAGGTTTGGTTAATGGGAAACATCAGTTCCACTTAGAATCAGCAATATTAAACATAACACACCAGCTTTGACCTAAGTGTCTCCAGAACTTATTGTGTTCCTACCATTTGGCTAAACCACAATACAGATGTAGGCTGAAAACCCCAACACAGGTGATAGAATCAACATTGCTACAGCTCATCTGAACAAAGCAAACTACTGGAACTTTATTAGCAAAGTGGTGTTGGACTAGCTCCTGTTGGATGGGTACAGGTAGGTGTAATTGCTATCCAACAGCACAACTGATAAGGAGGTGAAAGAAACCTCTGAGAGAAAATAAAACAAAGCCAAAACCAAATGGAAATGGAAGAAATGCTGTTGAGAGACACCATGACTGTACAGTCAGACAGCACTGCCACAGAGAGAACAAGGTGCCCCAGTCAGCAAAACACACACACGCACACACACGAGAATTAATTTTCTTATACTTATTGAGCAAAAGTAGAATTGCATACTCAGTTTCTGCAGCTCCTGAACTTGAAATACGCTGCCCAGTTTTTTTCTTTAAGGACAAAAGAAGACAATATGAAATGAATGGGAGCCATCTTTGTGGTAGGCAAAATAAGCAGACCATTGTAACAGTAAGAGCTGATGGTTGCAGTTAGATTGGAACACTTAACAAAACTGGCAGCAGTAAAGCTGCATGGAACTGAACAGAAAAATCAGCCAAATATTAAACAAAACAAGCTAATTAAACACCTGAAAAGAATCAGCAGCAAGGTTTGCCTTTGCTCCCGGCAGTCAGTATGCATGAGGATAACTTTGCTCAGTGACAGCAAATATGGATAAACAGTGCAGTCCAGTGGCTAGGATAACAGAGCAAGTTCTGTTAGAAGAGCTGGATTCTACTTCCATCTCTGCCAGCAAGGCACTGTGCTACCTTCTCTGTGCTACAGTTCCCCCCTCTGTAATTGCATCTATCCCCCTGGGAAATGCTTTGAGATCGGTGCATGAAAGTCCTAAGCAAGTACTAACTATTGTCATTAAGTATCTTCTGAAATCTGTTTTGACTTGAACTTGAAATGCCAACATGGCAAGTGGCAGTTCCCTGACACCACATGGGCCAGAGGAGGAAAGTATTATTAGTTACTGTTTCTATGTAGTTGTGCTAAAAGGGTGTGGTGAGAAGCGAGGTTGTGCTAGGAGCCAAACAAATGCAGACACCAAGGGGACTTGTCACCTAGGTAAAGTTAATAGATGTGTGTATGGGTCAGGACCTAAGAAGTCAAGCAATGTATAAAAGGTCAGAAAGAAGGACCCAATCCAAGATGTGCAATACAGTGAAACCTTTGCTATTTTGGTCTGTGTTTTTAGTTTTGTAATTACATAAATATCTACTTTTCTGTAAGTGCTTTGAGCAGCTAGTGCTGCAATCCTGAGTCTACACAAGGTAGCTGTAGAATTTGTGACTCCAGAGACAGTCAAGTCTCCTCTGCAGTGTAAGCGTTCAGCTGTTTCCCAGAAGCAGAGACTAACAAGCAGCTGTGTGATATAGGATGTGCTGGGCATTAAGCATTTCTGCTTCATGAGAAGTTCAGGCCAGGGACACAGAGCGTTGGGCGAGTCTGATACAGAGCAGGAGCTGAAAAAGGTGAAACGTTGCCCTGTAAGCTGGTGTTAGGAGGGCAGGCTGAACTGGTGCATTTGTAATGTTAGCAGCTTTCTGTCCCCGGTGGGGAGAAATGAGTGCTGGATGTGTCATTTTCAATCAGATCCAAGCTAAGGACTTTGCCCTAAGTGTATTACCGAAGTCTGTAAAATACCTAGCACGGCTGTTGTGCATGAATGCAAGTATTGCACAGATGTTGTTCCAGCCACTAGTTTGTTGGAACACGTCCATCTAGTGTAGAAAGGGCATTGGTGGGATTAGAACTCAAATTGGCTAATAGTTCTGCCCTCAGGCTTCTAGACGATCATGTTTCTCTCTTGACTAGTGTTTGTGATGATTAGATTTACTGTTCAGACTCCAGTCCCATACAGTGTCCCAAGGGAGCTGAGTCCGAGTTAGACTCTACTACCTAGACTATTTCCAAACTTTAGATAAATGTGAAATCTCACATTACAAAATAAGGAAAAAGGGATTCCCTTGAAAAGGTCCCATCAGACACGTTTATTGTGTATGGCAAGGCAACACATACAAAAAAAAGAGGGGGAGCTGACATACAGTACTGCCAGAACAAGCCAGCACCACATGTTAAACACATCCAGCATGGCGACTTCAAAATCAACATGTAAGCAAATGCTGCTCTGAATTTTAATGAGTCTCAAAGCAGTATTCAGTAGCATTTCATTGTCAGCATGAGACAAAAAAGGGTGTGTGTCTGTGTGCTGGTCTTGGCAATCAGAAGTAGTTTATGTTACTGAAAGTCAAAGAATGAGCAGTCCTCTGTGAAAGGGGAATAAACCAAGGAGTTCTGTGAAAGTTTATAGAAGGTGACAACATCAGTGGAATAACTGATGACTGAGTCATTGGAGGAGCCTACACAGGCTAGATGAGACTAGACTTACAAGGCAAACAAACAATTTTGAACAGCACCTTGCAGACAAAAGCTGCCCAAAGAGGTCACTGGCCAAATAAAAGATAAGTACAGGAAAAGCATAATCCAGTTAAAAGTAAAAACATATTTAAGTAAAGATAATGGTATGGGTTGGGCTAAAACTCATTGAAACTGGGGGGTGTAACTGCCACCTTTCATTTAAGATAGCTGTAAGAACCAGTGAAGCTCCTTTATGAAACAATAGCAGCCCCCAAACACAGGCACATATCACCACTGCCTCTGCGCCCTCTCCCTCCCCCCTTCAAGTCACATAATTGAGCAAGTCACATAATCTCCTGTGCCTCCGTTTCCACATGTAAAATAAGTCTAGTAATTTACTTCCCGGGGGCCTTTCTGAGGCTATATTCATTGTTGTTTGGAAATGAGTTTCTAGGCTGCTCAGGATTTTAAACTATGTGGGTAGAGGGGCTTGGCTAGAGCTGACTGCTGGCTGAAAGAGGCTTGGAGCTGTGAGCAAAGAAACTATCTCCTGTTCTTTTATTCCTCCTGTGTTCAGGAACACAGGACTTTGCACGTTCTTTGTAAATAAACAGGACTGCATCAAAGAGACCCAAACTCTATCATCAATTTCTCCTCTTAACAGAAACAACGCACAAGCCCCTGAACTTGGGCTGTCTGTTCTGCTCCAAAGGAGTAACAAGAATAGCAAGTAAACAGCTTCAATAGGATTTGAAATCAGGCAAACAGCAACAGTGGTCAGCTAATGACCAAAAGGCATAATGAGCCATGGGTTCTTCTTTAGTGAATGGAATTCACATTATGTAGTAGCTGAGAAAAACAAGTGTAAGAGTGTGTGTGTGTGTGTGTGTGTGTGTGTGTGTGTGTGTGTATCTTCGAATAAATTCAAGATCTACTTATTGTTAAGTCACAAGGCTGGGACTCAGGAGACAGGAGTTCTGCTCTGCCACTGACTTCCTCTGTGGACTTGAGCAAGTCACATAATCTCCTGTGCCTCTGTTTCCACATGTAAAATAAGTCTAGTAATTTACTTCCCGGGGGCCTTTCTGAGGCTATATTCATTGTTGTTTGGAAATGAGTTTCTAGAAATGGAAATCACTATATCTGAAGTGGAAGTAAAACTTAGAGAGTTTAATGCACTGAAATCAGGGGGACTGGTAGTACTGTATGACTGGAGAATAGCTAACATTGTGTAATAGAATAGCTAACTATGTATAAGAAAGGGGGAAATAACGATCCAAAGCAGTGCGCACTGATGCACGTTCATTTTCATCATCTGAATTAGATACCACCAACAGAAGGTTGATTTTCTTTTTTGGTGGTTTGGGTTCTGCAATTTCTGCATCAGAGTGTTGCTGTTTGAAGACTTCTGAAATCATGCTCCACACCTCGTCCCTCTCAGATTTTGGAAGACACTTCAGATTCTTAAATTTTGGGTTGAATGCTGTAGCTATCTTTAGAAATCTGATATTGGCACCTTCTTTGTGTTTTGTCAAGTCTGCAGTGAAAGTGTTCTTAAATCAAACAGCATATGCCTGGTCATCATCTGAGACTACCATAACACAAAATATATGGCAGAATGTGGGTAAAACCATGGAGCAGGAGACATACAATTCTCCCCCAAGGAGTTCAGTCACAAATTTAATTAATGCATTTTTTTTAAACAAGCATCACCAGCATGGAACCATGTCCTCTGGAATCGTGGTAGAAGTATGAAGAGGCATATGAATGTTTAGCATATCCGGCACGTAAATACCTTGCAATGCCACTACAAAAGTGCCATTCAAACTCCCGTTCTCACTTTCAGGTGACATTGTAAATAAGAAGCAGGCAGCAGTATCTCCCGTAAATGTAAACTAACTTGTTTGTCTTAGCGATTGGCTGAACAAGAAGTAGGACTGAGTGGACTTGTAGGCTCTAAAGTTTTAAGTTGTTTTGTTATGGAGTGCAGTTATGTAACAAAAAAAAAATCTACATTTGTAAGTTGCACTTTCACAATAAAGAGATTGCATTACAGTACTTGTATGAGGTGAACTGAAAAATACTATTTCTTTTGTTTGTCATTTTTATAGTGCAAATATTTGTAATCAAAAGTAATATAAGGTAAGCACTGTACACTTTGTATTCTGTGTTGTAATTGAAGTCAATATGTTTGAAAATGTAGAAATACAGCCAAAAATATTTAATAAATCTCAATGGGTATTCTATAGTTTAACAGTGCAATTAAAATTGTGATTAAGCGCGATTAATTTTTTTAGTTAATCATGTAAGCTAACTGCGATTAATCGACAGCCCTAATACAATTTAAAAATTGAAAACATTTTAAAAGCTGTGATTTTCTGGGGGGGCGGAGTCACTCTTCCTGTGACTGTTGTGCACCCACGTGAACCACAGTCTTTGTTCAAGTAAGAAAAGCAATTCGGCTCTATGCTAAACAAACTGTCAATTAATACAAAAACACAAAAAAGCACAAAATAAATAAAGCACCAAAGAAGCATTTGACAGGCAGCAAAAATAAAGATGTAAATACAAGTACAGTAAAACCTGCCTCAGCGACCACCTTTGAAGAGAGACCACAAGCGACTGCTTGCAGAGGCCACAGAACTTAATTTAACTGTGAAGAAACTGTGAAGAGCGGCCACTTAGCATCTGCGACTAGGGACCACATTTTCTTATTCACTTCAGAGAGGGTTGCCTGCTCTCCGCTCTGCCTCCTATTCTTCTTATTGAGTCTCATTCCTGAAAACATGCGGCGGTCCATCCAGCTGTTAGCCTTTGGAGGTGGGTGCTTGGGTTCATTGTGAGCTGCGTGATATAGTCTGGGGCTGTTGGAAGAGGGACCTTTTCTGGGTACATTTTTTGAAACTCCGTGAATTATTTCACTATTATGTAAAGAGGTTTCTGGTTTCAATGCAGTAATGAGTTATAATGGTTGAATTTTAAACTCTTTTTATTATGAGACAACAAACAATATAACAAAGCAAAAGTAAAGTTTTAATTGAACCAATATTAGTACGGTTATTTGAAAATACATTTAACAAACCAAACTACCAACCACCAACTGTAGAAAAAAACCCATTAAAAATATTGAGAAAGTGCAACTTACAAAAGTAGATTTTTTTTTGTTACATAACTGCACTCCATAACAAAACAATGTTCTGCAAACATCTCATCCCAAGTCTTCCATTTTCACCCCACAGGTTGGCCAGATACTCTGCTGTTGACAGAGGTCCTGTCCTTGATGCTCTGGCCATTGCAGGTGCTGTGGCTATGGTAATATGAAATAAAAAAAAAGGCGGGGGGCGGGGGGGGGGGTTGTGGAATTATTGTTTGTTTTCCAGACAGGCCATGATAGCATTGCTTTAATATGTATTTGTGACTTACCATCTCGGAGGTTCTCCCAGGACTGGGAAGAATCTCGGGGAGGTAAAGTGATGTGCACAGGGGAAAGGTACTGGGTATATTGGGATGTGTGTGTGTACAGTATATGCTGTCTTGCCTTGCTGCTGTACCTTGGAGGGCTGGGGGAGGGGAATTATGTTCCCAGTCTGTTCCAGCTTTGCAGTATTGTTTGTGCATTGGAAGAGGTTCTGTGCTGTTGAAGGGGTTATGGTGGGTAACCAGGGGCTAGCTGGATACTAATCCCCTCTATATCCCCTTTAAGCTGTCCTGACTCTTGACGTTACATGGAGGCAAGTGACTAGGAGGCAGAGAACAGCTTTGTTTAAAAAGGCAAAGGGCAGACCAGCGAGATATGCTGTTAAGTTATTCGCCAGGATGCCCCCCACTCCCAAAATGCTGCAGGAGCAGAAGGGTCTTACAAGTTATACTAGGAAAGAGACCGCAGAGCTAGCCCCTATAATGTGAGAACCAAAATGGAACAATTTCTCAGTCTTAAGTTCTGCTTTATCTCCCCTGCACACAGGGAGAATTTTAGAGAACAGTCCAGAGGGTCCTGCAATGATTGTATGGTAGGATACATGTTACAAGGCATTTATACCTCAATCGGGAGCAGTATGTTTTGTAGCTGTACTGGGCATACAATCTGCATTTATACCTCATGTAAACTGAACACTAGCCAAACTTTTCCTCTAATCGGTTTCAATATACTGTTCATTTTTGAGCAAATAAATGTTTCCATTATTTGAATCTCCCACAGGATGGTGTGATGTAGAGGCTATGGCTACACCATGCTGCTGGCTGCCCTTCTGAGATGGTGAAGAGGTGCTGCAAGGGGGTGGGAGTTTGCCAAATAGGACAGCTGAGGAAAGGGGAAAGGAAAATGGGTAGATGGGTATGTGCCCTCCATGGAATGGTCCTGAGAACATCTGATGGTTGGGGCTTTAACATGTAGCAGTGGCCAAGCGCCCAGGTGGAGCAGCCACCATCTTGGGAACATGGACCGGGGAGGGCAAGCAGAGAGCGTGGGCAGTGGGAGGGAGAGAGGCAGGGGCTGGAGACTCAGAAAGGCTCCTAGATCACATCCATGTAAAGTGGCTGCAGCCATGGGGCACCCAGAAAAGAAGCCAGCATAGTTAGTACACGAATATAATAATAATAAATAGTAAAGATGGGTACTTTACATGCCAAAGTTCCCTCCAGAGGATCTTCCTCTTTGGTCCTGGCCTCTGTTGTGGGCTGGAACTTGGGTTCAGGCAATGAATGGCAGGAATAGGGTTGGCTTTCAACATGGTCTGCATCAGGGTCCTGAGTCCCAAACGGATCCTGGCCGTAGGAGGACAGCTTTTCTCTGGCCTCGTTTCGCTCATTCTCATATGAGTGGTGCCGCTCATCCTCACGGGAGTGGATGGGAAAGGGAGCTGGCAGCAGGATCCACTAATTGTCTGTGTTGGGCGTCTGTATAATTTGTGTAAAATCCTATCCAGCTCTTCATAAAATGGACAGATAACATGTCCCCTGCCTGATATTTTCCTTGCATCTTTCATTTTAATGTAGACCCTCCTGAGCTGCTGGCTTTTTTTATGGCACCGGTTGGCATTGCAGTCATGACCCTTTGTGGGTATCCTCTTTGCAATGTCCACAAAAAGGTCTTTATTCCAGTGGCTGGCCACAAGTGCTTTTTTCCCCAGATAGTAATGAGCTCCAGAGTCTCAGCACAACTCCAAACAGCAGCATGAGGCATATTGTGGGGTCTGTGGAATAGAATCGCTATATTATCACAAGAATACTGCTACACTGGAATTCAGGAGCAAATGGCCAAAATTTTATCCAGTTCTAGCTTTTAACCCGGAGAAGGGTCATCCAGGGAACTTGTCACAGAACAGGGGAGGCCACACAGGTCAAACAAACAGGTCAGTTCATGGTAAGTCCAGAGTTAAAGTGATGTAATGCATTGCATCGTGTGCATGCTAACATTTTACAAGAAGATTAACTCAACTTGAACTGGTTCAAAACCCCCGTGTAGATAAGCCCTTAGTCTGATTTTGTAGTGATGTGACTTTTCTGATGTCAGAGAAGTTATACTAATTAAAAACTAGCATGTGTCAGATCAGAATATGGTTAGACAGACAGATACTATAAATATGGCCAGATGAGTTTGCAGATTAAAGAAAGTAGGAATTATAGGCAGGGCTGATAGCACCAGCTATTATTTAGGTTTCCTAACACTTCCTATTATAAGACCCTGTTTTCAGTTGTTCATAACTTTGCTAAACTTAAAGTGTTTGGGCTTATATTTTCCAAGCTGAGTGTCTGCCTCAGGCTGAATTATCCTGAAAAACTTCAGCCAAAACAGTTCAGGCATTCCTGAGAATGAGGCGAGAAGAAAAAAAAATTGTTGTTTTGCCCACGTTAAAAAATTATGGCGACTTTTACTTGAACAGTTGCAGTGCCCCCACCCTTTAGAGTAGTGGCTTGAAATTTGGCAGGAGGGTGACCTTTGTAACAGGAATGTCTTTTGCCATCGCCAAGATAATCCACCCAAATTTGGCCACGTAATGAGAGCTGTGGGTGCTCAGCACTTCTGAAAAGCAGGCCACTTATTTACTCTCAGTGCCTAACATTAGATATTCACAACTGGATTTTTTGGTTTCCAATATTTGTTGCAAAGCTTTTATCAGGCCAGGCCAGGCCAGCAGGACACAGTACCCTGTCTCCACAACAACAATCACCAGTGAGAATGAGGGCTACAGCTTCAAAATTGACTAGTAATTTTGGGTGTCTCCATTTTTGGGCGCCTAACTTAAGACAACTTAAAGTAGTCTGGCAAGTGTTCAGTACTATCTGAAAATCAAGCTCTTTAAAGGCCCCTGAAGTTGGACACCCAACAATGGAAGCATCCAAAAATCACTAGTCACTTTTGAAAATGGAGGCTCTGATAAAGGAATATTCTAGTTCCACTTCTTATGGAATTTCAGTGTCTCAAAACATCCGCAAGCCATCAGAAATCCCAGCGGCCGTGGGTCTATTGCTATAAAGGGACAGTGATGTGGAACTGCTCTGTAATAATTTATTAATACCGTTTGGCGACCTGGTTATTGGGATGTTTACTGTAGGCAAATATTGGTTTAGTTTAATAGCAGGCTGTAAGGAAAACAAGCAGGAGCAAAACAGAAGGACCCAACAGAAGCCACCTCTCAGCAAACTTGAGGGTTGTTAAGAGACAATGGCAGGATAGAAAAAGGCCTGGGAAGCAAAGATCAAAAGGACTATTGCAGTTTAACAAGGATGTGTCCCTCTCTCAGGAGGAGAGCCGTTGTTGGGGAGATGTTCAAGGAAACTAGATGGAGATAGGCACTCACTGGGTCGTCTGGAGAAGCTAGGCCTGCCTAGCCTGCCATCACAGGATGGTAGGACTTTAGGTAAAAGAGACCTATGTAGACTGTTGGTCATTTTAAAATCCTTTTCCTCTAAATGCTTTGTTCGTACTGTTAAATAAGCAATGCTTTGGTTTCAGAAGGCTGCCTATATATACCACTGGTCAGACCCCTGAAGGGGAGAACCATGGTGACTGATCCCAGTTGGACCTGCTGAGGAAGCATGGTTGGTACACAGGGCGCTGTAGCAGGGGCCTAGGCTAAGACTAGTTCCACCCCAGGAGAGGTGAGGGCACAAGGCCTAACACCTGAGAGGTGCACTCAGCGAGACCGGAAGGGGTGCAGTTAGCCCTGTAACTGTGACAGGGGTAGAAATGGCATATGGACTCCAGTTTAACATTCAGGGCTTCCTTCTTTATCCTGCACAAATACCACACATGGAACCCCGGGACTTACCTAACTGTTATGCATATGTTTAGGCTGCTGTGTGATGAGGTTGCGAAAGTGATGCATCACCAGTCCCAAGACTGCTGGAGTGTTGCTACTTCTAGCTGTGAATTAATTCAAATTAGCACAGGAAATGGCCCTCTCAGACTTCTAGTGCCCTGAAATTGTGCTTCTCAGATGCAGGCATGTTAATTAGCAGCTCACTGTGGTGGCCTTGCCCCCTTGTGCCTAGAGGTGTGCAGAGGGGATATAAATACTACAACCTCTGACAGCTATTAGAGATTTGCCTTCAGCTCAAGTAGCAGAGTTATTAATATTGGTTCCCAGGGTCTCTGGCTCATGTCCCTAGATTCCTCACAGACTGAAGCAGCATCACTTATGAGACTAAAGAGATGGATTTGATGCTGTGAGATTTGGGGGGGGGGGGGAATCTATTAAGTTTTCACAAAATTTTTGTGGAAGCAAAAAGACGTGTTGTGTGTCAGAGTCCACTCTTCCCTTATCAAAATCTAGTGAGGCCTCAAAGCCAACCTCTCAAAAAAGAACCAGGCAGGCTGGTGTTTTGTTACCTCATCCTTTACACCCCAGATCCCCTCTTCTGCCATTTCCTGGAGGTTAACTGTGCAATTCTGCTCTGAAAAATTGACTGTTATAATGGTATTGTGCAGTCCCATGGTTAGGTCTTCTCAATCTTTTCAAAATCGAATGTGTTCTCATTGCCAGCAATTCCCCTGCCATCAGCCCTGCAAATTCCATCTGGGATCTGAAAGTGAAGCTGAATTCTTTCAGGTTCCTGTACAACTATGAATAATAAATATTCTGCAAGCCAGATTCTTCCTGCAATTAGTCCAGTGCACTTCTGTTGGCTTCAAACTAAATCAAAACATGGGGGCTGCACGCTTATACCTGTAGGCAGAATTTATCTTTGCAGCTTATACCTAGTGAATCTGTAGATGATGCATGATTGAAAATAGAAGCCAATTCACTCTTTTAGTTGTGTTGGCTCTGCAGGGCCAACAGGAATAACAGGCAATACAAATTCATTTTTGTCACTAAAGTAAACATGGTACTACGGGAAAAAAAACCCATGCCGAGCAGATCTGATGGTTGCGAAGGTGCAGTTTGAATATAGTCACTTCAGAGTAGACCCACACTTTTAAGCCACTTTTTAGCTACTTCTTGGGATAGCTACACATGCTGGCAAGGGGACTGACAAAATTATTTGCTGAAAGACTCTGTAACCCATGCCTGTTTGTTGTGGCACCCTGTTCCCCCTCTAGTGGCACCTAAACCAGCTAGAGATTGATAAGCCTTCTACAGCCATATCCTTTAGCTCCTGCAGTAGAGGCTCATGCATTAAGCTCCAGAGGTTTGATCCTGGCCAAGGATGACCAGGGTCTGTCCGCATTACAAGTCTAAGGAACTTCCAAGGGGCTCTGAAATTGCACATGCCACTGTGAGCATTTCTGTACTGGGATTCTAGGGTATTTCTGGATGTGTAGAATCAATTGCAGTTGTATTAACACAATTGACAATAATGCTTACTTAGCACTTCTAAAGTTCTTCTTGTAGGGACTGGTTAGGTTGGGTTCCCTATGGAGCATTTTTTTGAGTCTGGTACTCCCTTGGCACTATAGGAAGGGTATTAACACAACAATGCAGCCGCACTTCCAAGAGTACTCTTTGAAACTAAAGCCCCTGTTGAGTAAAACTAGAAGTAGGCCCAGACCAGAACCTCTGATCGGACCAGCCACAAACTTTCGCAAAGTGCACATCCACATCTGGATATCAACTTCACGCCTATGACACTTATTTTCATGCTATAATGAACAAACCCCCCAGAGCTGGATGACTAAATTGTGCTGTTTGACCTCCATCTCTGAGTAAATCATGCATGCTCAACTTTGAACATATGTTTCCAGAGAGGCAAGCAAAGGAAACATTTTATGCATGCCTGGTTACACCTGCATACATGGACACATGCACGCACAGACACACAGATATAAAATCAATGAGCAGATATTCTACAAGTGAATTAGAGACTTGATAGCATGGTGATGGGCACTTTGGAAATGCAATCTACGGATTATTATGACATCACTATGGTACCCAAAATGTAGTAGGCTCTCAATCACAAAGAAATAGGCAATCCTTGTCCTTAGGGGCAAACAGTCTAGAGTAGGTTAGATAAAACATTTGCCCTTTCAAACAACCTATATATGTACACTTTTCTGGCATTTTCTGGCTGAAATGCCAGAAAAGGACAGAAATCCTCACAGTAGCACGTGAGTATCATTTATTGTCCTGTGTGACTTGTCATAACCCAAACATGTATTGAACAAGAGATCTATTGAAACAGCAACAAGTCCCGCCATTTTCCTTTCTAAGACGGTAAGAAAAAATACATAATGTATTCTCCCCATTTCCTATGAACTATTGGAAATCCTTGCTTCCCAGTGACAGTGGTAAGAAAATCTACTAAATATAGTGCCTTTCTGGTATGTCTACACTGCAGCTGGGAGCAAGCCTCCCAATGCTAAAGAGACCCACGCTAGCTCAAGTCGAACTAGTGCATCAAAAAATGCGGTGTGGTCATTGCAGCATGGGGGGCAGTTCCAACCCCCTGGGTCAGAGGTCAGCTGGCTAGCCAGAGTCTCCGCTGGAGCCCCGATATCCACACTGCTGTTTTTAGCACGCTAGCACAAACCCCACTAGTGTGAACCCGTCTACCCAGGCTGGGAGGCTCTCTCCTAGCTGCCATATAGACATAGTCCTTGTGGCATTCTGAAAGCAAAAGAAATAAGTCCCTTCAAAGGGACAATAATGCACGGCATCCAGAATATACTAAGAAACCAAACCTAACAAAATAATAAAGCAAATAAAAATCTTATCCAAATATTATGAAAACCAAATGTTCGTCCTTAGCAACATAATTCAAAGCTGGTGGTAACACTGGAAAAACAACCACAAAAACACACATCAAAGGAACCCCTGGAGCAATTTACACCCATCAATTAACAACACCAGGGAGGCTACATTCAAAAAGTTACCATTCATCACAGTAAAAGGAAAGAGGAGGTTCATGAAAAGGAGAAACCACACCAGGGCCATTACTGCAGAGTAAAAGCAGCAATTGAAGGGCAACATGAGGATATAAAAGACAAACAGAATAATTTATTTCAGAACAATAAAAACCAAGGAGAAAGTCTGACTGTAAGTACATGTGCACGTGTGTGAGATAAATATGTGATGTGGGGTTCTATACAGCTTTTATTGCCACAATTTTGAGGTTACTGCGTTACAAGTTTTCCCACGCTAATGGCAATAAAATTTTTTATAGCACCCCATGCTCTTATACAATCCACTGATAGCATGTGGATCAAATTCCCTTTTAGCATAAATCAGTACAGTCAATGAGGCCTCTGCATTTCATTTGTTTAGCTTAGTTCTTTATTTTCCCCTCTGATTTTCTTTCAAGTTGATCAAAAGTATATGGATATAACAGGGTCGTTTGTACCGGTGAAGCCTAGTGGTGTCCTTCAAAAGCAATGCAATATCAAGTTGATTTATCTACTGGCTTGAAATTTACACCACAGCTTGCAGAACATAGAAATCTGTCTGATGATTTAAGACAGAGAGCACTACCATTCGTATCTGCACAGGGTCCATGCTACCATTGAGATCCATACAAGTAGCACTGTTATCAGTACCTGTATTTTACTAAGTATCAAACTTTATAGACAGCATGTTGGGAAGCTCTTGTTCTCAGTCTTTTATAACTAGTTAAAAAACACAGTAAATGATACTGATCTGCATGAAATTTTGCATCATAAATCCATATTGGTCTGAATTAGAGAAGATACTTTGTTTGAAATCCAAAGTCCATTTTGCTCTTTTTTTTTTCCCCTTGTACTTTTAAAAAAATGTTCTACTCCTTTAAATTCCCCTGGATTGTGCAGAAAAGATCATAAGGCCTAGTGGAATGGAATTAGGCCCTGATTCAGCAAGGTACTTAAGCATGTGTGACATTACAGTCCATATGCTTTATGAAATTATGCTTATGATATGGATATGACATAACTGAGATGTACTTTATGCAAGATGGCTCATGTAAGATATCATTGGAAAGGTTATGATTTACTGAATGCGATTATCCAATTTGTATGCATGTATCATTTCTGTATCTAAGGTTAGGAATATGGACTATGTAACATTTACAACTGGGTGTGTATTGGGAGGACACCCACCAGATGACAGGCCATCAGATTTGATGAGCCATTAGGAAGGAACAACAAGACTGTGAAGGTACTAATTTCTCTTCCTCCTGGAAGGCATCCTGGGACGTAACTGTGAACTACTAGGTCAGGTGGCCTTGTCAACTGATACTAAACATTATCTTGGACTTCTTGTAACTTTCCAATAAAGGGAAAGGGGGGTCAGGTTTGGGAAACAAAAGATGCCCACCTTATGTAAATCTTATTTAAGGGTGGGGAGGAAGGCAAATGGGAATCTCTCCTTCATGGCTACCCAAGAGGAAAGACTGCTGAAAGTACCTGAAGGGACAAAGAAATCAACCTGAAAGGAAAGGCAGGGGTGAGTCCAGACTGAGACGGGGTCCAGTCTGTAAGAAAAATAACTGGAACTCTGAGCTACAGAAACGCCGCATCCTGCCTAAATTCAACATTTAGGGTGAGAAATTACATTTTGTAACCTGTTTATTTAGTGAATCAAGCTTAGTTTGTGTGTTTTGTTTTATTTGCTTAGTAATCTGCTTTGTTCTGTTTGCTATCTCTTTAAACACTTAAAATTCACCTTTTGTAGTTAATAAACTTATTTCTTGTTTATAATATAACCCTGTTTGTACAATTCATAATGGGGCGGGGGATAAGAAGCTGCGCATACCTTCCTCCACATTGAGGGAGGAGGGGGATTTCATAATATACCTTTGAGCCTGCACTCCAAGGGAGGTGGACACCTGAGTGCTGGGGCAAGTCCCTTAAGCTAAGTCTTCCCAGAGCTGATCTCAGGGTCTGTGTCATTCTGCGTTGGGTGTGGCCCTGCCTGTGTGTGTGCTGGAGGAGACTTAATAGCTTGGCTCAACAAGACAGGTAAACAGGGTGCCCAGGCTGACAGAACAGGTGGGCTCAGTGGTATCTCAGCACATCAGGTGGCATCTTAAAGGGGGGCAACCTGTCACAGCATGCATCTAACTTTAAGACCATGTGTATTCCCACTGATCTCAATGGGACCATTCATATACTTAAGAGTGGTCCCATGGAGATCAAAGGGAATGAACTTAAAAGTTAGATCCATACCTAGGTTTCTTGCAGAATAAGGATCAAAATGTCTTCTTTCTAAGCAGGGTAATACGTTCAGATTCTTTGGCAGTTGTATTTTCAGAAGAATTTTGTCATTCAATATCTTTTATCCTCAGAGAGATCAATTTTCAAGTGTGGATGCTTTAATAAAACATTGTTTTTGATAGCACTTAGGCATGTTGGTGAGCGCCAAAACGTAGCTAGATTCAAAAAGGAATTGGATATTTATGTGGATTTTAAGAATATCTAGTTATAATTCTTAATGCTGACATAAAATTTGGAAGGGATATTAAACCTCATGTTCCGGGTCTTAAACCAATCTCTACTAGGGAATACGATGAGATAATTTGAGGAAGCGGGGCGGGTGGACTATCCCATATGCATCTACTGCGCGGTGCTTACACCTTCCTCTGATGTGGACCTGATGGACTAGTGGTAGTGGACTAGATGGACCTCAGATCTGAACCAGTATGGCAATTCCTGTGGTATGTAAATATCTATGAAGGTGTCCACTTCTGCAGATAAGCGAGGTAACTTTGTCAAGAACATAAATTCAATTCGGAACATTTTTTTTCCAGTGATTTATCACTAGTCTTGTTCTTTTATAATTTTAGTAATTTTGAAACTTGTCCACATACGTACAAGGCAAGAACTGTATAAACATAACAAATAAAAATGTATTTGACATATTGTTACTTTTGTATTTCCCATCATCCGATAGGAAGATGTAATAAATTAACATATGCTACATTGAATAATGCAGTAATAAAATGTTGGTTATTTGATTTTTAAGAAAAGAGGAATACAAGTCCTGTTCATCCACCCAAGTATAAAATGTTACACATGTAAAAATTGTGTAGTGTAATTTTGGGTGGGGGAGGGGGAACATTCAGTACTATAAAGAAATAAAAACTACAGAGAAAAGCAGCCCTGTTATGAAAGGTTAGTCACTTAAATAGCCACAAGTTTAACAATTCCACAAGAATGAAAAAAAGTCTTCTTTAAAAAGGGGAATTAGGATTATAGAAGCTTGGAAGAAAAAGTGTTTGCATTTGTTTCTAAATCAGTCTACAATTTATTTTAACGTAAAATGATTCATAACTCAAAATGAACTGACTAGGTGAAGTAAATTAGGAATTTTACATTCCTGACCATTAACTGAGAGTTTACTCTGTGCTAGCGAGCAACTAAACTGCACAGTCAAGTCAAAATATTTTTTCCATGGTTCCTGGGGAGAGTCAAAACAAATGCAAAGCCCACGTCCTACTGCTCTGCAGGCCATTTGGCCATCTTAACACTAATAATGAGTCCTGCCAGAAAAGCCCACCAGGGCTTTCAGGTTCCCACTGGCAGGAAAAGCTACACGTCCCATTCCATGAACATTTTGAGAACAGAAAATATGCTGAGCCTCCGTGTCCTTGGAGTCTCCATAAATCACTCATAGAAAAGATGAGAGATTAACTGGTCAGCACATTGTACATCCAAAGTGGAGCTGGAGGACCACCTCCAACATCATGAAAGAGTGAGTTCATCCGGAGGAAGTAAGGCTGAGTGAATGGCAAGGAAGCCCTGTTACAACGATACCCTGTTCTCGTAAAGAGAGCAGCTTTTGAAGAAGTGACAGAGCTTTGGATCTCAGCTCGCCGTGGCAAGTTCAGGCAAGTTAAGACTCATTCCTTTTGTGTGATAGAAGGTTTAAGTTTATTATTAGATCTGACTCAAAATATCCTTGCCAAGTTTGAAAGTTCATGATGTCTCAAAGAGAGAAAGACAGAAAGATTTCCCTCTTATAGAGGTTTCTTTCTTGATTATGAAGGAGGCCAAGGGTTATTTTATTTTCCTTCCCAATGATGTTGACAATAAGAATGGAAGATGTATAAGGAGGATTCAGCTGTGCTACTCAAACCCAAAAGCAGTTTTGTCCTTCACAACTTCTGAATGAGGCTATTGCTGCATTTGTCCCCATAATAAAATCTGTATTTCCCAGGTTTGTTTTTGGTTGTGGATGACACAAGGGTTACATGCAGATCAAGTCAAGGTTCATGCAACAGTACATCAAGTAATAATGTGCACAATATAATAGTAGAGAGACCTATTAAGTTACACGTTGGGTAGTCAGTCTTGTGTCATTCAGGTGGAGCAGATAATGCAGCCACAGCAATGGGTGTTGTTCATCTGCAAAGCCTATAGGAGTTTTTCCCATATGTGCATGTTCAGACCCAGGAGGCGTAATATACTCCTGAACAATATCCTCCTGAGTAATCCTAAAACTGAGGCCACTGCTGGCCATAGTTCTCCACATTCTTCTGAATAGTGGGAATGAGCTTTTCTAGGGGTACGTCTACACTTACCGGAGGGTCCGGCGGCAGGCAATCGACGTTCTGGGATCGATTTATTGCGTCTGGTTTAGACGCGATAAATCAATCCCAGATCGATCCCGGAAGTGCTCGCCGTCAACGCCGGTACTCCAGCTCGGCGAGAGGAGTACGCGGCATCGACGGGGGAGCCTTCCTGCCGCGTCTGGACCCGCGGTAAGTTCGGACTAAGGTACTTCGAATTCAGCTACGTTATTAACGTAGCTGAATTTGCGTACCTTAGTCCGAAGTGGGGGGGTAGTGTGGACCAGGCCTTGTACTCTGGTGTCTCTCGTTTACATTAGTCACAGATCAGCCTAAGAAGCAGATTTCCAGCGTTGCGTAAATAAGTCCAGCAGTGTGTCTCATCTATCTTACTGAACTCTTCGGTTTGAAGGAACTCTTCTCTGGGCACCAGCCCAGCGACAACACTTTCTGGTCTAAAGCTATGACCCAATCGGTTACTTCTTTATTTATGGGGAACAAATACTTGGAATAATGCCCA
Organism: Terrapene triunguis; assembly: GCF_002925995.2. NCBI lineage: Eukaryota > Metazoa > Chordata > Testudines > Emydidae > Terrapene > Terrapene triunguis. The sequence goes on along the minus strand of NW_020664369.1, from coordinate 2,063,575 downwards.
GCCTGGGGGCATCTCCACTACACAAAGAAGTTTGAGCAGTTTTTTCTCACAGCCCTGACAACAATAGATAACAAGGGTTAAATAGCCCATAAAAGGACAGGCTAGAATTTGAAAATCAAATGAAAAAATTAGGCCCTGAATTTTTTACCCCCTACGTCCAGGACATCTAATCAGATCCCAATTTCCCTATTATTTTCTATGTTTGATCATTTTTATTGCATATGTACTGTATTTAAAACTTATATGCACATTTTATATTACATTATATTCTTTTATTACTACTCAGCTAATTCTCATGATGTTTAAATGGACACTGCCAATTTCATTCAGTAAAACAGATATCTCTTCAATGGTCCCATCTAGAAGACCTTCCCTTTGTGCTTCCATGTAATGCAAAAAAGTCTGAAGTTTTTGATCAGGAGTATAATATTAATACTTAAAAAAAAAAAAAAAACCCAAACCCACACCACCAATGGTGAATTGTGAGGTTTACAGCCATATAGCATTCCTAGAGTTTCAGACATTAGAAATGGAAAAGACTTATTAAACCATCCAATCCATCTCCCTGCCAACTCAGGACTGTTCCCTATGTTTTATGGTGATGTGTCCAAGCTAATGTGCCTGGAAAAATGCTAATTAATGAAGTTTTAAAAAGATGCTAGATTTATCACAGCTTGATTGGAACAACTGATCTTCCATAAACACCATGACCCTCAAGCAACAGGCTACATGATGGGTCGCAAATTCCCACAGTTTCCCCAGGTTTGTAGATCTCTTTGAGCCAGTTTCTGTCTGATTCAAATGCAGGTAAGCCATGGTGGGAGAAGCAACAGAAGCCTTCAGCTCCCCCTGATGCATCCTGCCTAAGACCCAGCAATGGTGGCAGCTCTTGTGCTCTGGGAAGCACAGAGGCTGCTCCCTCCCTGCTTCCTGAAAGGTGCTGCATGCTCCAGAGAGGTTGGGGAGGGGCAGGCAGGAGATGGGACCTATGGAGCTGAGCAGCCATACAGCAAAGAGTAACCTGTGCCCCACAAACGGGTGTAGTAGGGGGCCTGGAGTGTGTGTAGAGCTGGGATCTCTGAAATGAATTCTCTTTTACCAAAGCAGGATTCCTCCCAGTGCTCGTTCTGGGCCGGTACAGCTCTTCCCTGCCCCCAACACAGGGCTGTGCCTGTTTGACACAATCCAGTCTTGTCTGAATCACACTTACAACATACCTGCCAAGGCAGGGATACAAAAAGCCAGAGAACTAATGCGACAGTTTCTTTCCTAGAGGCTGCTCTTTACGATTAAAAAATAATAATCCAGTTATTCTTAGTGCCTTCCTCTATCAGCTCCTCCGAGGAATCCTGTGGGTGTGCTCATCTGCATACTCGATTGTTGGAACAACCATTCGCTGACTTCTCCATCCCATGCAATCCCCCACAATGGGGTCCTGTTCTGTGGAGTTTAAGCAACAGCTTGGTCTCTGCTGGGGAGAGTTTCCTTTCCAGAGTGCTAAGTCTGAATGATGATGTGGCAGCAGCCTTGATGTTAGATGCCAGGCGAAATAATGGAAAAGAAATATTTTTTATTGTGAAATGCCAAACTGATTTCACATCCAGCTGGCACTATTTATATATCCTCCTCTTATTTTTTTTTTTAAACACTGCCCTAATTTCACAGCCTGCAATTGTTTTTGCAGCCCATTCCAAGGCCAGAGCGTTCAAGAAAACCAAGGGTTCTTTCTCCATTGACAACATTAGCCACCACAGCAATTTCACAGAGAATATACTAGTGCTGTCATAAGGCATACAGTGTGTGTAGGGTTCTCTTGGACCTGCTGGAACAAGGCAGAAATCCTCATGCCTATGACCACCGGCTGGAAATGCACCAGGACAGGTACCAACTCCAAACACTATATATCTGGAGCACCTTAGAAGTGGCAAATCGTTGAGACTGGAACCAAACCTCTCCAAATAGTATGAAATCCAGTGAAAACAGACCCTAATCTTGAGCATGCCCATTTGGCATTTCAATCTGTCCACTGGCAACAAATACCATCGGTACCTTTTTGCAATGAAATGTCCCAGGAATTGTTCATTCTCACAGTATTTCCTGTGAATTACTGTGGAACTAATTGTTTCCAGCCTGTTCCCAGTGCCAGCCAGCCACCTGTCTGGGTGGATTTGAACATACAAAAGGCTGAATATGAAAGAGAGAAATGATAATGAAGAAACAGAAAGGAACAAAAAAATGAAACAAAAAATCACAGATAACAGGGTTGTAAAGAATCTCCTGAGTCACTGGGTCCAATGTCCTCTCCTCAGACTCCAGGATGGCCGCTGTAATACTGTATATACGGTACTTTCCAAGTGTCTATCTAATCTTGCCTGGAATGCATCTAATGTATGAATCATAATTACCCCACCAGGCAAAGCATTCCATTATCTGATGTCCTTTCTGATAAGTTATTGGGGAAAAATTCTTAAGTTCAACTGATCTTAAGCTGCAGTCATTCATTCCTTGTTTTACTTTATCCAGTGTAAATAGCTCTTTTCTTCCACGTAGGTTTTTATAATCCTTGCTTTTATAGATTCTTTTCACTTATGTGCTTATAGCTTACTGTGTTTTAACCCTTTAACAATCACATACTTCTATACACTATCCTTCACAGAATGAGGCTCAGGCACTTTTGAATTCAAAAGCTATAAAAAGTAGCATCAACTGTATAACTCTTTTTAGTCTTTAAATACAAAAGTCAAGCCTTCCAATTTTATGAAGGAAGGTGATTTCAGAAGTGTGGAACATAGCTATTAAAAGCTCTCATCCTGAATGTTTTCAAATTATATTCAGCATATAGCCAGACACGAGCAAACTCAAACCTCAAAAGATGACTAGAAAAGAGGCGTATCATTAAGTCATACTGAGCTATTACTAAAGGTCCTCAAAAATAAACAGAAATACTTTGAAATTAATAGCAGATGTTATTGGTTGTCAGTGAAGCAATATCAAAAGCAAACTAATATGACCAAATAACCTGACTCTATTTGGCCCCTAGCTGTGTCATTCTGTACCAGTTGCAATCTTTTAATAGCACAATCTATTAGGTTCAAAAATAATGCATGACAATTACATACAACACAAACACAAACTCTTATCAGCCAAATCATTCCATAGGAATGATATCTTTAGGCTAAATATATTAATATTTCTTTAATTTTTTTTGTAAGTCATGTAATCTAAAACTTTTGGCATGTTAAAAAAAAGAAGCCAGATAAATTAAGAACACACAAAAATACAAGAGCTACAAAAAGAAGGCTTTTTTTTTTTAAGGGGCTTGTCAAGACCACGTCTCTTACAGAGCAATGACTAGGACTTCCCCCTTCAAACACTGGCATAGCTGCAACAAATGGAAACACCATGTTCACTTTCAAAGATGTGTGCAGGGAAACAGACCTGCCCAGTGACAAACATACCCACACACAGGCCACTTACAGGTCAGCAGCCATACCCTACAGCTCTACTCCACGGGGGTATATTAGTTTGAGACATTTCCCACTTCATCTTTACAGATTTATCAGATACTGAGAAATCAGGTTCTCATTGGTAGATACCACTTTTATTTATTTTCGGATGTCTTATGTAATTTTTACTAACAATTCATTGCACCTGTTATGACTAGCCTTGACTCCGTCGTTTTGTTGCTATAGTAACCTCCTGAGGAGGCAATTTAGAAGAATATGTTACATTTTTTTTTTAACTTTAAGAATGCATAATCTTTGTATGGAGAAAGCTAAGGTTAAATTAGACAAGGTCTCTGTGTATTCCATGAAAGAGACATATGCTAATCAGAACTGAAGTGAAGGTTAGGAGTAGCTGCCTCATCCTTGGGACTTGAAATCAATGGGACTTTTTGCAGAATAAGGTACTACCAGGGCCAATGAGAGGGGCGGGGGCGGGCCAGAAGGGCAATATGGCCTGGACCTCAAGCTCAAAGGGAGCCTCAAATTTAGACACTTGTTAATTTTTTGGCATTTGATAAGTTTCACAACTTGTTTTTATGCGCATCCCTATTGGACCAAAATGTGACACACTCGCTCAGCTTAGAGCTGCAAATTTAAGCAAATAAGAGATGTGATTTGGTAAAAGATAATTTTTTTGTTAACTGATATAGATTTTGTCATATTAAAGAGTTTAAAATGTTCATAAATATTAATAAGAATATATCGGTTCTGATGGCACAAGATTAGACTGTGATGAACGTGTCCTCTCAGATCAGCTGATTATATAAACAAGCCACTACTAGTGGCTGGTGCTGGATCAAGTGCGTGTTGAAAGGTAGAGAATTGTTACATTTTAGTTTTAGACCTAGTTGACTAAGGAATTATCTATGTGTGAGAATTCCTCATTATTATCTTCATATGGTAGCTAAAAGAGGTGACTGGTTGGTTGGTTGAGCCCTAGCTTGGCCATCATCATAGGCTTTCATAGTCTATAGGCCCAGATTCAAGGTGAAAATTTGTGAGGACAATCTTGTACGGTGAGTTTCGTGGGGACACACATTTGAAGTTTTTGGGCATTATCCCTCTGTCTGTATCCATGTCTGTGTTTACTATATATATGTCATCACTTTGTCTTCAGCTCAGCCTCTTAGATTATACCTTGTGTGCTTGAGTTTTGACTCAGTGATAAGGATAACAATATCTGTCTGTTTCATTTTGTGGTCTTAATTAGTATTCCTTCGTTTTAAGTCTTTTCAGCATTTGTGTACATGTTAACAGTAGAAGATTTCAAGTGTAGATAAGCTACTTATTTACGGCAGAACATTTCAAGTTGTAAAGGCTACTTATTGACACTAGAGCATTTCAAGTGTGGATAAGCTACTAATTTGCTGAATGGTACACAAAGAAGTTTTTTCCAGTGATTAGTTTGTGTAGAGAGTTCAGTCAAGAGTAAATTCTCATCATCCATCTTGTTTTCCTTTTTTTGATTCTAGCTTTGCTGTTTTTTGACCTTACAAATTAACCATTTTATTATAACGGGCAAATAAATAAATAAATAAATAACAAAATAAAAAACAAAATAAAACACTAAGCATTGTTCTGTAATCTTGAAATCCACCGGATTATTTTGATGAGCTGAGTGGGTTCAATTATTTAGAATTGAAAAGGAGTGAAATGAATGCACTTATTTGGGTAATTTTTTGTGAGGTTCTCTATTTTTATTTTTATTCCATGTTTCAGATAGATCACTATGAAGAGGAGATTTGAAAGTAGTGCAAGCAAGATGGTGAAAACAACTGAGTGAAGCAGCAGCTAAGAGCTCAAAGCCAATAGCTTCATTTCTCAAACCACTGGAAAACACACCTTACCCAACAAACAATGCTACAGATAATGAAAACTCAGCAACTGCAACAGGTGATATTTCAATGCCAATACCTGAACATGAGGATAGTAGTCAAGAAGGACATGTGGCAACCGTAACAGATGCAACAGAAGATCCTGTGTACGATCAAGAAACTCAACAGGAACATGTAGCTCTTACACAGCAAGAGCAATTCATGAGTACTACAGGTTTGACTGTGACCAGGGCCGGCTCCAGGCACCAGGCAACCAAGCACGTGCTTGGGGCGGCACCTGGTAAGGGGCGGCCAATCTTGGGGTGGCGGGGGACAGCGTGGCGCTCGGCAGGGGGGGTTCCGGCGGCGCAGCGCTCGGCGGAGGGTGTTCAGCAGCGCAGCGCTCCCCGGGGAGGGGTTCGGCAGCGCAGCGCTCAGCGGGGGGTGTTTGGCGGCGTGGTGCTCTGCGGGGGACGGGGGGTGTTCGGCGGCACGGCGCTCAGCAGGGGG
>NW_020664369.1:2027828-2057645 GCF_002925995.2 Terrapene triunguis | reverse complement strand
GGGGGTGTTACGGCGGGGCGGCGCTTTTTTTTGCTGCTTGGGGCGGCAAAAAAGTTAGAGCCGGCCCTGACTGTGACTGACATTGGAATTATTGACAAGAGCAATGCTGCCCAAATGCAATCTTTTCTTCAAATTACTTGTTTTGAAATTCCAAGTAACATTCCATGAGATGCTGATAATCATGTTTTCCCTACTCACCTGCTGACAAAATCTCTTCCAAATGGAGAGACCTGCATAAGAGACTGGTTATGCTGGAGTATGGAAAAACAATCTCTGTATTGTGCACCCTACTTCATTTTGAACAAAAGTGCTGCAAATGCATCAGTTCTCTCTGATCAATCATGATGGAGCATCAACAGAGGTTGGAGGAAGTTGAAAGTCCTAATACCATCACATGAGAGTTCAACGTCACACAAAGAAAACTATGTTGCATGGAAATCAGCCAGTAGGGCAGCATCAGCTGAAAGTTCAGTTGAGAATTTACTCTTGACTGAACTCTCTACACAAACTAATAACTGGAAAAAACTTCTTGTGTGCATCCTGAATGTCATCCTTTTTCCTTCTGAGCGGGGATTGGCTTTCTTTGGTTCCAGTCAACGTATTGGTGATCGTGCAAATGGAAACTTTCTAGACATAGTTGAGCTCCTCAGCAAATATGACCCACTTTTATCAGAGCATGTTAAATGTGTTTGAGAATCGCAAGAGAGTCAAAAGCGCATGCTAGTCCATTATCTCTCCACACGCATAGAACAAAATGAGTTTATTGAACTATGTGGGTCATTCATACAAACAACAATTCTTGATGAGATTCAAAATGCCAAGTATTTTTCAATCATTGTTGATGCCACTCCAGATTGTTCTCACAAGGAACAGAGTACTATGGGTATTTGATATGTTAAGATTGTAGACAGCTCAATATTTTCAATTGAATAAAAGTTTATTTTGTTTGATAATTTCACAAGAAAAACTGGAAAAGAAATTGCTTCTCGAATACTAGCAATTCTAGAAGGTTTTAAGTTAGATTTTCAAGTCTGCATTGGTCAAGCCTATGACAATGGATCTAATATGGCTGGGAAGTACAAAGGTGTACAAGCAGTTCTGCTTGAGCATAATTCAAACTGTATTTTCTCCAGCTGTGGAAACCACACACTATACCTTCTAGGTGTTGACTGTGCTGAATCATGCAAGGAGGCGGCAATTACTTACTTTGGAACTGTTCAGCAAATGTACAATCTCTTCAGTAGCAGTCCACAAAGGTGGGAAATTCTGAAGCAATATCTTCCTATTTCACTGCATGGGATGTCCAAAACTAGATGGTCTGCTCAGATTGATGGTGTTCAACCAGTTACACAGCGTTTGAATTCAGTGAGAAAGGCTTTAAATGAGCTTGAATCTCTCAATCTCACTGCATAGTCTCGAACTGAACTTCAGTCTATTCAGAAGCACATGTCCAAATTTGAATGCATTCTGATGTCATCTTTGTGGATGAAACTACTTACAATGATTCACTAAACTAATCTGATAACTGAAGCATGCAATGCTACACTTGATGTTGAGAGGGATAACACTGAAAGTCTTATCAATGACATTCAACAGATTCATGAAAAATGGGCTGCGATCCTGACTGAGTCCAAATTAGTAGCACAGAATATTGGCATTTCATCTGAGTTCTCCACCAATCACAACTTACCTACTGAATCCGATGCCAAGCAGCATTATAGGGTTAATGCCTTCCTTGTCATCATTGACTCTATTCAATCAGGTCTTACACATCGATTTGAATCACTGTGACTAATTTGTACCCTTTTGGGGTTTCTTTGGCAGTTCAACAGACTGAGTAATGAAGATCTACTTTCTGCAGCTGAACAATTTCAGCAACAGTACAACAAAGAAATCTCAAAAGATCTCAGTGACGAGATCATCTTCCTGAAATGAATATATTCCACGAACTTTAAATTGTATTGCAAGCCAAAGGAATTGCTTCAAGAAATACTTGAACTTGGACTCTCTGGGGTTTTTCCTAATATCACAATTGCATTGCGTATTTTTGTCAGTTTGCCTGCATCAGTGGCTTCAGGTGAACGCACCTTCAATGTGTTAAAGCAGGTAAAGAACTATCACCGTTCAACTATGGGACAAGAGCGTTTGAATGGGCTCACCATGCTTAATATCAACTGTGACATTGCATGAAAGCTAGATTTTTTTTCTCAATAATTAGAACACTCACTTACTTAGTTTTACATTTTAATAGGCATCGTTTTAGTGATTTGTTTACCAAACAAAAAAGAGACAATAGAAGTAAAATACAATTGCACATACCAGTGACAGCAGTAAAAGTCAATGTGTCTTAAACGATCAAGCTACCCAAGGCTTCATGCTCTGAAGACAGGACCTGTGATGCTGACTAATGTCATATTTTTATCATGTTTAAGCTCACTAGTCAGGTGACTCACGAAAACAAGAGTGTCTGAAAAGAAGAAAATATTCCTATTTCTTCCTGGAGAAGAGAGTTGTGAGAACTTGGAGAAAGAAATATTTTAATATCCCTGATACTCTGGTCTTCATCATCGCCAGATCACTATAAAGCATCAAGAACTTTGTGAGATGATATAGGGAGGATGCGCACTATCTAAGAACAAACTGGGCTGACCGTGAGAGGGCGGATCCCACAAGTCAGGACAGTAGCAACACAGCCTGGTAGGAGAGGGTGGTGGCAGCAGCAGTTTGTTAGTCCTTTCATCGAGAAGGAAGTTGTTTATTAACTGCTTATCAGTTGAACTCTTGCCCTATTAGAGTTGTGTCATCATTTCCCCAACACTGCTGAGCCAAAGTGCACTGTTGTTCACCCATCCAAGTCCTGGTATCTCAAACCATGCAGATCAGGAAGGAACCCAAAGGATGGCTCTGAGATTTTAAATTATTTTATTTTAAATTAAAGTTAATTTAGTGTTCAGGAAAAATGCTAGACTGACAGCCTGGAGCCTGAAGGCCTCTGCTGAGCCGTAAGACAGAGGCAGTGCAAGCAGCAGTACTGCACGCTTCCTCACACAACCTTCCCCATATGCTTCAAACCTGTTCGGGAGTGACCACCTCTAGAATGAGGAGGTAAATTAGTTTCCAAGCCCCATTAAATCCTTGGTTTACATAGGATGGCAAAGCTCCGACCTTGTCTCAGTGGGTCCCGCACTTCCAGGCAGATTAAGCTGGCCTCAGAGACTCACCGTGACCTTCCACATAGTCCTTCTTTCCCTAGGGGCAAGGGTCACAGCCTACTGAGCCATTTTCATCATAAGCCAGCAAGGGAGGTGGGAAGAAACAACCCTCCCTCGCACAGTCTCTGTTGGTTCACAGTCTCTGTGATTAATTGGGGAGAGTGGGGGGGCGGGAGGAAAGGAGGGAACCCAGCCCACTCTCTACTCTGGGTTCCAGCCCAGGGACCCTAATAGCAGCAACCCTTGGTAGCTGACTTTGAAACAGGACAGGTACAATTCCCTGGGCCACTTCCCCACAGCAGCACCTCCCCCCGGCCCACTTCCTCACCATTTACTTCACCCTTACCTCAGGGCCTCCTCCCCTGTGCTGGATAGGGTTTGTGCTGCCTAGTTTCTCCAGCAGCACAGCTTCCTCATACCGCTCCTGACACGCGCCCCCACCTGACTAACTGGGAGGCTTTTAACTAGTTTCAGACAGCCCCTGATTAGCATCAGGTGTCCCAATCAACCTAGCTATCTTCACTGCTTTCTGGAAGGATCTTAATTGGCTCCAGGTGTCTTAATTGACCTGGAGCAACTGCCATTTGCTTACCCTGGTAACAGGGATTTGTTTAGCCTGGGGCTAATATATCTGTCTCCCACTACTTTCCTATTGCCATCTGGCCTTGCCCTGTCACATAAGCAAGACTGCCATCAACAGCCAATATTGAGGGTGGCTTTGGCAAAGTGAATGCCTGATCTCCCAAACGATCACCTGGTCACTTGCTGGAAGATTCTCTGCACCTTGAAGTCTTTAAACCATGATTTGAGGACGTCAATGGCTGAGACACAGGTTTGATACAGGAATGGGTGGATGAGATTCTGTAGTCTGCATTGTGCAGGAGGTCAGACAAGATGCTTATAATGGTCCCTTCTGACCTTAAAGTCTATGATTCTATGATTTCACAGATACTGAAGCATCATCAAATTATAGTGACTTTTAGTCATTACAAACCTGGGCTGAATGAAAATCAGTAGCCAAGAGGTGAAAGGCTCAGTATCCCCAACCCATCTGCTCCTATCATAGTGATATTGCAAGAAGATTACAGGCATTTAAAAGAACTTTTAAGTAACACAGTTCCATTGGCTAGTATACATTAACTACGGAATATTAATTACTGTTACCTTTCTCCTCCCTAAGCCTACAGTTTTGGTCATATTCACGTCTTGCATTGTCTTAAATTAGATTGTCAGCTCCTTGGGGCAAAACCAGTGTCTTTTAGCACACTTGAGCCCGCGTGCTAAATTCCCCCCTTATGCATTACCATAATATAAATACTTAAATAGAACCTACTGCTGATTTGACCCCAAAAAATCTATGAGGTGGAATATTTCTAATGTAATTAATAAATATAATATGTTCCCTCTTAATCCCCTTCCCACAAAAGGAACAGAAGGCCAAATTGCTGAATAATTTCAATCACTTTTTTCATGAATTGTGGTGATTTTACACTAGCAGAAGCAATTTATCCTACTAAACTTCACTAAAGATAGTTTCCCTCATTGGTTTTTCCAGTGGCATAATGTTTCATATCACTAAAGCCAATGACTAGCTTTAATACTCTCTCTGTCTCTCTCCTTGTCTTATTGAGCTTGGATTTAAGATCAGCTGCAGTTTGAATGTAGATTCTGAGCAAGGAAACCCAGCAGGCCCTGTGGGCTGGTGTCTGGCAGGATTCCTGTCATTGTAGTTTGTAGCTGTAGAATGCCCAGTAGGTTTTGCACTCTTAGGGAAAAAAGAATCATAGAATACGAGGGTTGGAAGGGACCTCAGGAGGTCATCTAGTCTAACCCCCTGCTCAAAGCAGAACCAATCCCCAGACAGATTTTTGCCCCAGATCCTTAAATGGCCCCCTCAAGGATTGAGCTCATAACCCTGGGTTTAGCAAGCCAATGCTCAAACCACTGAGCTATTCCTCCCCCATATGAAATAGCCAAGAAATAAAGATTTCTGTCTTGGTGGTTTCAGTACGGGCTCAGTTAAGAAGTGAAAGATTTTATTATTCATATTTTCTTCTGATCATTATGGCCAACAATATAAACATTAGCAGCTCAAACCAATGTAGGTGCTAATACCCACTGCTGGACCAGTTGCACTTTGTTTCACTTAACGCTTGGCTTCCTTGTTTGCTTGGCTTCTGTTTAAACACAATGACACTTTTTTCCCTAGCTGCATTCATATGCTATATTGTTATGCTGGTGGGGGAGAGTGAAACAGCTGCCCTTCATTTAGATCAAAGGTAAGAAGCAGTTACTCTGTAAAGTATAAAGAGCTTAAGATGGCTGAAACAACAGGAACCATCACCTAAAACACAGGCCACATGCAAGACCGGTCAGAAACTGAGTTATGTGGGCAGAGGAGTTTCACTGGGTATTTTGCAGGAGGTGGATGGTGTGGAAGCTGACAGACAAGGCAGCAGAAAGCTAAGGACAACCAGAGAAACACTTATAGCATGATCTGAGAGAAAGCTAAGAGAGAGGGCTTTTTGGGTAGAGCGCTGGCTGGCATAGGCGCTGACTCCATGGGTGCTCCAGCCCTGGAGCACCCAAGGAAAAAAATTAGTGGGTGCTTAGCACCCACCAGCAGCCAAGCTCCCCTCCTCCCCCAGTGCCTCCAGTCTGCTGGCGACCCCACTGATCCCCCCTCCCTCCCAGCACTTCCTGCACATCGCAGAACAGCTATTCCGTGGCATGCAGGAGGTGCTGGGAGGGAGGGGAAGGAGCGGGGAGGGGGTGTGCTCAAGGGAGGGGGTGGGAAAAGATGGGGTGGGGGCAGGAAGAGGCAGGGGTGGGGACTTGGGGGGCAGGAGTGGAGTGGGCATGGGGCTGGGCATGGATCAGGGGCGGGAAGAGGCAGGGTTGGGGTGGGGGATTGGAGGAAGGCGTGGAGTGGGGGTGGGCCTGGGGCGGGGGAGAGCGGGGGGGGTTGAGCACACATCCCTCTCCCTGGGTAGAGGAAGTCAGTACCTATGCTGGCTGGAAAAAGAGGCTTGGAATATTGAACAAGGAAACTGCCTCCTGTTGGATTCTTACTGCATTCAGGGAAGTGACTTTATGTACTGTGGCAAAGCACCTCCTCCGTTTTGCCAGACTTAGCACTTTCCCCTCTGGTGGTGGCAGGCCTGGAGTAAACCAGCTCCAGTCTGGACAGTCTTTGTCTTCCCTCTCTGTGTTTACTTGTCAGTATTTTCAAGGTAGGCCTCAGAGCAGGCTTAAAGAGTGCTCCTCCACCAAACAAAGAGAAACAAATTTACAAACACAAAAACAAAGGGGGATACCTTTCCTTGCCCCCTTGCTGGAGTGGTGTTGTCCTGCTGTTGGCCCCAGGGTGTCAGTCTTTCCCCTAAGCGTGCACTTAGCTTTGATTGTTTCCCCCTGTTGGGAGGAGAGCAGCCTCTAACCTTTGAGAAGCCTATCTCCCTGATGCCATTAACCTTGCAGCAACTTGTCACTCCCCCCTCTCTCACCAGAGGACAGGTTTTAAAAGGTCTCAGGCAGCCCTTAATTGAATCATAGAATCATAGAATATCATAGAATCATAGAATATCAGGGTTGGAAGGGACCTCAGGAGGTCATCTAGTCCAACCCCCTGCTCAAAGCAGGACCAATCCCCAACTAAATCATCCCAGCCAGGGTTTTGTCAAGCCTGACCTTAAAAACCTCTAAGGAAGGAGATTCTACCACCTCCCTAGGTAACCCATTCCAGTGCTTCACCACCCTCCTAGTGAAAAAGTTTTTCCTAATACGCAACCTAAGCCTCCCCCAGCCTTTGGACCTGAGGTAGCCCCATCTCAGCTTGTAGAAAAAAGGGCCTTTATCCTTCTAGGGCTAACATACCTGCTGTCCACTCTCGCATCCGGGCAGAGTTCCTCTGGGCAGCATCCGCTAGTTCCTTGATACCTTCGAGGAGCAGTGGGCGCTGTCCGGGGTTCTCTGTTCAGTGTCCCCGTCAGGTTGCTTTCGTTTAGCCCTGTGACCTCACTCCTGTCCCTGTTATATCTTTCGTTGTCCCCTGTAATTAATTGAGATCCCGGACCTTGTGGATCCTCCCCTGAGGCCTGGTCTACACTATGAGTTTAGTTCGAATTTAGCAGCGTTAAATCAAATTAACCCTGCACTCGTCCACACAACAAAGCCATTTACTTCGACATAAAGGGCTCTTAAAATCGATTTCTGTACTCCTCCCCGACGAGGGGAGTAGGGCCGAAATCGACATTGCCATTTCGAATTAGGGTTAATGTGGCCACAATTCGACGCTATTGGCCTCCGGGAGCTATTCCACAGTGCACCATTGTGGCCGCTCTGGACAGCAATCTGAACTCGGATGCACTGGCCAGGTAGACAGGAAAAGTCCCGCGAACTTTTGAATTTCATTTCCTGTTTGCCCAGTGTGGAGAGCACAGTGACCACGCAGAGCTCACCAGCACAGGTAACCATGCAGTCCGAGAATCGAAAAAGAGCACCAGCATGGACCGTACGGGAGGTACTGGATCTGATGGCTATATGAGGAGAGGATTCCGTGCTAGCAGAACTACATTCCAAAAGACGAAATGCCAAAACATTTGAAAAAAATCTCCAAGGGCATGATGGAGAGAGGCCACAATAGGGAATCACTACAGTGCCATGTGAAAGTTAAGGAACTCAGACAAGCCTACCAGAAAACCAAAGAAGCAACCAGAAGGTCCGGGTCACAGCCGCAGACATGCCGCTTCTACACTGAGCTGCATGCAGTTCTAGGGGGGGCCGCCACCACTACCCCACCTCTGACCGTGGATTCCAAGAAGTGGGTAATCTCAGCCATTCCTGAGGATTCTGCAGACGGGGAAGATGAGGAGGAGGAGCTTGCGGAGAGCACACAGCACTCCCCAACAGCCAGGATCTTTTTCTCAGCCTGACTGAAGTACCCTCCCAACCCTCCCAAGGCGTTATCCCAGACAATGAGGCCATGGAAGGGACCTCTGGTGAGTGTACCTTTGTAAATATAAAACATGGTTTAAAAGCAAGCGTTTTTTAATGATTAATTTGTCCTGAGGACTTGGCATGCATTCGCGGCCAGTACAGCTACTGGAAAAGTCTGTTAACGTGTCTGGGGATGGAGCGGAAATCCTCCAGGGACATCTCCATGAAGCTCTCCTGGAGGTACTCCAAAAGCCTTTGCAGAAGGTTTCTGGGCAGTGCAGCCTTATTCCGTCCTCCATGGTAGGACACTTGACCACGCCATGCTAGTAATAAGGAATCTGGTATCATTGCATGATAAAGCCTGGCAGCATATGGTCCTGGTGTTTGCTGGCATTCAAGCAACATCCCTTCTTAATCTCGCCGTGTTATCCTCAGGAGAGTGATATCGTTCATGGTAACCTAGTTGAAATACGGGAATTTAATTAAGGGGACAGAGGTGGCTGTTTGCCTGTGGCTGAAAAGAAATCCTTCCCTGCAGTTAGCCAAGCGGTGGGTGGGGGGCATTGACGCTGAGCTTTTCGCGTTTGGCTAGCAGGGATCTTCCCTGATATCAGTCACGTGGTGGGGGGAGAGGTAAAGCGATCATCCCACAGAATTGGATGGGTGGTGGGGGGGTTTAGTTTGGTTTCTGCTGCTGCACGTTAACAGGAAAACCGCAGCACTCAACGGGCTTTGCTTGGTATGGGAAAGGAGGGCGCTGCTTTAATGAAGGTTGCAGAAGCCAAAAGACAATGGCTTACCATGGCTGCATGCAAGCCGAATTCTGTTACCCGGCCCTGCATCTGTGATCTCTAACACCAAAGCCACAGGCACTCAATATAAGATGCAAAATGCGACCTTGTACCAAAATCACATGTGCTATGTAATGTGAATAGTGTTGTTCACCGTGAAAGAATATAAGCATTGTTCTGTAAAATGTATATTTTTAAATACTTCTCTCCCTTTTTTCCCTCCTTCCCACAGCTGCAAATTTTCCAAGCCTCCCTCCTCCGTCCCGAAGGCTATCTCAGATAAGGTGGCGAAAAAAACACACGTGAGACGAAATGTTCTTGGAAATCATGCAATCGACCCGCGATGAAAGAGCTCATCTGAATGAGTGGAAGGACATGGTATCAAAGTACAGGAAAGATGCCAGTGAACGTGAGGACAGGAGGGACCAACGTGAGGACAGGAGGGACCAACGTGAAGAGAGGAGGGACGCTTGAGATGAGAGGTGGTGGCAGGAAGATCAGAGGTGGCGGCAGGAAGATCAGAGGAGGCAGGATGCGGGGGGGGAGGCTCCGTGCACCCGCCCACTCCACCCCAGTGGACAGCCCAAGCAAAAGGCTGTCATTATTTTGAACTTTTGAAGTGGCCTTTTCCTTCCCTCCTATCCTCCTCCCAAACCCCACCCGGGCTACCTTGTCAGTTCTCTCCCTATGTTTATAATCAATTAATAAAGAATACATGATTTTTAAATGATAGTGACTTTATTTCCTTTGAAAGCAAGCTGTGATCGAAGGGGGGAGGGTGGTTTGCTTACAGGGAATGAGTCAATCAAGGGGGCGGGTTTTCATCAAGGAGAAACAAACAGAACTTTCACACCGTAGCCTGGCCAGTCATGAAACTGGTTTTCAAAGCTTCTCTGATGCGCAGCGCTTCCTGGTGTGCTCTTCTAATCGCCCTGGTGTCTGGCTGCACGTAGTCAGCGGCCAGGCGATTTGCCTCAGCCTCCCACCCTGCCATAAACGTCTCCCCCTTACTCTCACAGAGCTTGTGGAGCACACAGCAACAGCAATAACAATGGGAATATTGGTTTGGCTGAGGTCTGAGTCAGTAACGTGTGCCAGCGACCCTTTAAACGTCCAAATGCACATTCTACCACCATTCTGCACTTGCTCAGCCTGTAGTTGAACAGCTCCTGACTACTGTCCAGGCTGCCTGTGTATGGCTTCATGAGCCATAGCATTAAGGGGTAGCTGGGTCCCCAAGGATACTTATAGGCATTTCAACATCCCCAAAGGTTATTTTCTGGTCTGGGAAGTAAATCCCTTGCTGCAGTCGTTTAAACAGATTAGTGTTCCTGAAGACGCGAGCGTCATGAATCCTTCCCGGCCATCCCACGTTGATGTTGGTGAAATGTCCCCTGTGATCCACCAGTGCTTGCAGCACCATTGAAAAGTACCCCTTGCGGTTTATGTACTGGCTGCCCTGGTGCTCCGGTGCCAAGATAGGGATATGGGTTCCATCTATCGCCCCACCACAGTTAGGGAATCCCATTGCAGCAAAGCCATCCACTATGACCTGCACATTTCCCAGAGTCACTACCTTTGGTAGCAGCAGCTCAGTGATTGCTTTGGCTACTTGCATCACAGCAGCTCTCACAGTAGATTTGCCCACTCCAAATTGATTCCCGACTGACCGGTAGCTGTCTGGCGTTGCAAGCTTCTACAGGGCTATCGCCACTCGCTTCTCAACTGTGAAGGCTGCTCTCATCTTGGTATTCTGGTGCTTCAGGGCAGGGGAAAGCAAGTCACAAAGTTCCATGAAAGTCCCCTTACGCATGCGAAAGTTTCGTAGCCACTGGGAATCATCCCACACCTGCAACACTATGCGCTCCCACCAGTCTGTGCTTGTTTCCTGGGCCCAAAATCGGCGTTCCACGGCTATAACCTGCCCCATTAACAGCATGATCTCCAAAGCGCCGGGGCCCGCGGTTT
This sequence comes from Terrapene triunguis, assembly GCF_002925995.2. NCBI lineage: Eukaryota > Metazoa > Chordata > Testudines > Emydidae > Terrapene > Terrapene triunguis. The sequence continues at coordinate 2,046,736 of NW_020664369.1, read as the reverse complement.
GAGAGAACTTTGTGTCCATGTCTTCATCACTCTCATCACCACACTGCCGTAGCCAACTCCTCCTCATCTGGTTTTTCAGGTCCTGGTTCAGCATAAACTGCACGATAACGCGCAAGGTATTTACAATGTTCATGACTGCTGTCTTGAGCTGAGCGGGCTCCATGCTTGCCATGGTATGATGTCTGCACTGTTCACCCAGGAAAAAAGGCACAAAACGGTTGTCTGCCATTGGTTTCCCGGAGGGAGGGGGAGAATGTACCCAGAACCACCGGCGACAATGTTTTTTGCCCCATCAGGCATTGGGATCTCAACCCAGAATTCCAATGGGCGGAGGAAACTGCAGGAACTATGGGATAGCTACCCACAGTGCAACACTCAGGAGGTTGACGCTAGCCTCGGTACATGGATGCACACCGCCGAATTAATGTGCTTAGTGTGGCCGCATACACTCGACTTTATACAATCGGTTGCCAAAAATCGAATTCTGTAAATTCAGAGTAATCCCGTAGTGCAGACATAGCCTGAGTCTGGGTGAGGTCTTTTAGCAGTGGGCGGGCTTCAGCCTGCCCACTTCCCGGATAGGACCACCCTCTTGCAGCCATCCGGCCTGACTTTGTCACAGTACAAACAGACAGTATTCTGTCTCAATAAACAGACAGTATTCTGTCTAAATAAACAGGATTTCATCAAAGGAATACTTGACTATCATCAGTTTCTCCTCCTGATGAATACAACCCACAGGACCCTGAATATTGGCCTACTGCTTAAGTCAAAGCAGGCAACAATGTCTATTTATAAAGAGATTTTCCCCCATAGCACAGAGTTAATATAATATACATTGCATAGTGCCTTTGTAGATTTCAGAGCACTTGATGGGTCAGATTCGTCTCCTAAAACGAATCTAACTCCACTAGCTTGACCAGAGTAATTCCAGGTCTACATCCACACACAAAATCAACATCAGGTCTCCTCCCTTTTACACAGTGAGCCCCACTCCAATGCCTGAGAAACCCATTGTGGATTTCTGAACTATTGGTGAAATTCACCACAGCTTGGAGGGCCCACACAAGTCCCTCCAGAACATTTAAACCCCATGCATATTGCTCAGTGCAGAGGGAATCCCTGTGCCAGCTCTGAATAGATCAGCATGGGAAACCCAGTGGCAATAAGGCTATTCCGTCTGTGCTGACCTGAATCTACACCCAGTAGAGAAGGACCCCCCCATTTAAAGGGTATGAAAGTTGGAAGCTCTCCAAGAGTGGCAGTGACCCTGCTGTTCAGCTTTCTGGGGACCAGTCTTCACTAGAGAAATAAACAGCATTGACTGTCAATTGCACGTGAAAGAGGCAGACCAAAGTTCTAGGGTTTCCAGATAAACAATACAGAGATAGCTATTAGCCTGTTGTTACTAATGATATATATATATCATTATATATATTGTTATGATTTAACTCCTTCTCTACCAATCCTGGACATCTCTTCCCCATTCCTCCAGAGTTTTCTTGTACTGTGCTTTAACATGCAAATTTCATTGAAATTAATGGAATGAGAAGATGTGCCAAATATGAGGACTAGATGAACAACTTCAATGGGTCTAACTCACATGACTAATGGGTGAGTTACGGCTTACTGGATCAAGCCCATGCCATTCAATGTAAGGGTATTTGGAATATTGGTACCATAGCTGTAGTGATGTGGTTAATATTCCTGTTGACCTAATTGCTTATTACTTTAAATTATTTATTTTATTTTAATATAATTTTCAAGCTTCATTACAGCTTGTGGGTTGAGAACTAAGAGTGGCTGCTTATCAAGAAGGGGAGGAAGAACAAATGGGAAGAAGGAACAACTTTTGTGATGCGGATGTCATGTAAGTCTCTGAGCCCAACTTTCATGCCGCTGAACATTTTATTGCATGCATTTCCCATTCTTGATGGGCTGAGCCCAAACTGTCTAGGGATAAAGGATTTTGGAAACTGATTGAGTCTCCAAAGACTTCTGTTACACTGATAACTTTGGGGGTGCTGTCAGATTTTTCATTCATAATCTCCATTTTTTTTTCTGAAGTGAAATTTGGCATCTAAAACACATCACATCCCTAAATCTGTGTATGTGCACACAAATATCTAAGTGGTTATTACAAAGTTATTTGTTTTTAAAAATATGGCCCATTTATATTGCCTTCTTGCACTTTTACAAGCATTTCTGATTTTAGCCTTTTATAAAAGCTATGTTGCCAAGCTGAAGAGATAGCCACGTTTAACAGTATTTGCTGTCTGAAGAAAACAAAATCCAAACTGACTCTGATTTGGAAGCTGAAAACCATCAGGTGGTTGGTTAGATAGCATTCTGAATTAATAATTCACTAACTAGCCTTGCATCTCCAAAGATTTGGGGTCTGATCCAGCAGCCTTTACTCTCATGAGTAATCCCAGAGATTTCAGAGAGAGGGATGGGAAATTAGTCATGCTATCAAAAGCTGAATTTGGGGCCTGGGGATCAAGTCTTGCTTATATCAAAAGTGCAGATGAGTTCAGCAGTGCAGTTTTCTCCAAGTTGTCCCAACACTAACCCATTCTAAAAAGAACAAATCTTGTTTGCTATGAACATTTATCCAACCCTGTTCTATTCTTTTAGTCTCTAATTTTAAAATCAAATTTTCTTTCAACACACTCATATCTAGTGGGGTCCTGCAGGGGTCAGTCCTGGAGCTGGAACTGTTCAATATTTTCATCAATGATTTGGATAATGAAGTAGAAAGTATGCTTATAAAATCTGTAGATGACCCCAAGCTGGGAGAGGTTGCAAGCACTTTGGAGGACAGGTTTAAAATTCAAAATGACCTTGACAAATTGGAGAATTTGGTCTGAATTGAAATTCAACAAAGACAATTGCAAAGTACTTCATTTAGGAAGGAAAAATGAAATCTCTACTCGGCACTGGTGAGGCCCCAGCTGGAATCCTGTGTCCAGTTCTGGGCAACACAATTTAAGAAAGATGTGGACAAACAGGAAAGAGCCTAGCGGAGAGCAACAAAAATGATAAAAGGACCTATGAGGAAAGGTTTAAAAAAAAAAAGGGCATGTTTAGTCTCAAGAAAAGAAGACTAAAGAGGGACCTGATAACAGTCTTCCAGCCTGTTAAAGGCTGTTATGAAGAGGACAGTGATCAATTGTTCACTGAAGGGAGGACAAGAACTAATGGGCTTAATCTGCAGCAAGGGAGATTTAGATTAGATAGTAGGAAAAGTTTTCTAACTAAAGGGTAGTGAAGCTCTGGAATAGGCTTCCAAGGGAGATTGTGGAATCCGCATCCTTGGAAGCTTTTAAAAACAAGTTGGACAAACACCTATCAGGGATGGTCTAGGTTTACTTGGTCCTGTCACAGCGCAGGGGGCTGGACTTGATGACTTCTTGAGGTCCCTTCTAGCCCTACATTTCAATTTTATTTTTTCAATCTCAGATTTTTTTAAAATTCCTCTGGGGGGGGGATTTTTCAGGCTCAGGAGGAAATAATGGGTTTTACTTTTGATGATTTTCATCTAGGAGATGTGTCATCAAAGGATTTCCAAGTCTGGATCTCAATAAATGTGCACTTTACAATCAACACCAGTGCTAGGAAATTTACACACTAGAGCCACCAGCCTGTTAATTAAGGCTTCTTTCACAACAAAGAAATAATGTAATTAAGTCACTGCTTTTATTGTTGGCATTTCCAGTAGTGCACTACTAAGCATCTTGTAAGAGAAAAGACACATTTGCTGCAGACTCATTAACACTTCAAAATTCATTTCATTTGAATGGGCAACATTTTTCAATGTATAGGCAGGATAGATGTTCATTGACTCATTGTGATGTCAAACAGTTTCAATGTATAATTAAAATCCAATTTAAACTTCATATCACCTCTGAAGCCAACTGATTGATTTATGTTTTACTGGCATTATGCATTAATCTGTCACAATATCACTAGGGTGGGGTTGAGATTATAGCTACCCAAGTTTAAAAATAAGTCAATACTTGCATTTTGATAGCAACTTCCATCCTAGGGTCTCAAAGTGCTTTACTGGCATTTGTTACATTTCACAACACTCCAGTGAATATGGAGTACTATTGTACTGACTAGCTAATTCTCAGAGTTTAGGTGATCACCCAACAAATCAATGGTAGAACCAGGACTAGAAGCTAGGAATCCTTGCTCCTAATCACCTGCTGTATTCACTAGGCAACACAAAACCATTAGTGTCTCACCAAAGAAAATGCACAAACAATGAGACCGTACTTTCAAGGCCTTAACAGACCTTTGAGTTACTGGGTGCAGATGAATTTCTCATGGCTCTTCTGGGAACCCTCTCCAATTTATCAACATCCTTCGTGCATTGTGGGCACCAGAACTGGACACAATATTCCAGCAGCGGTCACACCCATGCCAAATACAAAGATAAAATACTTTTCTACTCCTTAATCAAGATTCCCTTGTTTATGCATCCCAGGATCGCATTAGCTCTAGATGTGTGGGTCTAGAAAAACCTGTAAGATTTCAGAAAAAACAAACAAACTTTTTTCCCATTCCGCTCCCACCCCCTCATCCCTCAAGGCCTGGTATGGAAAAATTGGAAATTTTGGGAAAAGTTTAAAAGAAACTTTTATGTTAAGAATTTTATCTCAGAATGAACAGTGAAATAATTTTTAGAGTTACTTTTAAAAGTGGTATTACTGCTGCACTCGAGTCCTTCAGAATGCTAATAATTAAGACTACGTTTTAGTCAGAGGTATTTTTAGTAAAAGTCATGGACAGGTAACAAAAATTCATGGCCCATGACCTGTTCATAACTTTTACTATATACCCCTGACTAAAACTGGTGGGGGAGGGCGCGGCTCGGGAGGGCGGCCCTGGGGGCGCCACAGGTGCTGGGGGGGATGGCCTGGGGGGCGCGGCCCAGGGAACGTGGCCTGGGGTGTGTGAGCCACGGGTTCTGGGGAGGCGGTCGCGGCCTGGGGGGGGCGCGGGGGGGGGGGGGGGCATGGGTGCTGGGGGGGATTGGGGGGAGGCTGGGGCAGGCTCCTTATCTGGCTCCTGGGAAGTGGGGACCCCAGCTCCTAGCTCCACGTGCTGCCTCCGCTCCACCCCAAGCCCCAGTTCTGCAGCTCCCGTTGGCTGGGAACCGCAGCCAATGGGAGCTGCAGGGGCGGTGCCTGCAGGCAGAGGCAGCACGTGGAGTTAGGAGCTGAGGGAGGGGAGTTCCTGTCGCCCTTCTGGGAAGCCCCCCCCAGGTAAGCACTGCCCTGAGCCCCAACCACAGCCCTGAGCCCCGCCCCCAAACTCCTGCTGCTGGGGAATGAGTGGGGGCCGTGACTGCCCTAGCCACGACTGATGTGCCTGGCCCAGGGGCTGCCCGAGGTTATCAGGTGACCCCTGGGCCAGGCGCTCTGGCTGCTGCAGAAGTCACGGAGGTCATGGAAAGTCACAGAAGCTGTGACCTCTGTGACAAACACGGAGCCTTACTAATAACTAATAAGTATTTCAAACGAAGTCACATTATTTCAAAACTTATAATATTAGCCAATTACAAGTTCCTATATTCTGAAGATCTATATACCATATATTTATCAGTGTAAACCCCTGGGGCATATTCTTACAGCCCCAATCAGCAGAGGGCACTGCCATCTCTACTAGAGAATAGGAGTGAGTACAAGGGTCCTTTCTGTGGATTGCTGCCTGCCGTCCTCTGGTGACTTCTGTCCTAGAAGTGGAGTTTGGTGTAGGACAGCTGCTACCTTGTCCTCCAGACTCGTCCCAGTGAGCAGGCCACTCATCCCAGAGACATCACTTCTCCTCAGGGGACTGGGAGGTTGACACCTTCTGTCAGAATAAAATGATAACTTTAAAACTCTCTAGCAGAACAAGATGGGTAAGCGTGGTGATGTCATTTGAAAGTTTATTTAAAAACAAAGAAGTTCTTCATGAACCAGTGCTAACTGAACATCTTAAAGTAGTTAAAGGTGTACGACACACGGTACTTGGTTCACCTGCAGAACTCTCTGAAGATTCAACAGCCAATTGTGTCTGCAATCACTCTAGCTGAATCGGACAAACCACTTTTGTCAGACATTCCTCAACGTATGGCCAAGACAATTGGTTTTGACAATCTACGTGCATCTGCACTCACAAATCAGGATGTAATGAAAGTGAAGGACTTTATTTATAGGGGAGAAGAATTTTGCTGCAAGCCAGTACAACCTGCTGTAAACCTTTTAGATTAAAGGTAGTAATGTTAGTGATGACAGCATTTTACAGTATCTGACTAAACTGTTAAACAAGCAACATGCTTAGGACTAAATATTGGCAAAGTACCTTCGAATGTTGCAGAATACAGAATCTCTTCAGGTGTTTGGTCCAACAATGCAATCTGTGAATCTGCCAAGCACGTTGCTCCTACAACATGGTGGCAACACAACCACTGGCTCCTCTTGCTTCCCAGTTGCTTCAGATTCCTCCGTCTTCTGCAGCATGTGAAAGAAACTGGTCAATGTTTGGAAATATACACACAAAAATCAAGAAACAGACTAACATATGAAAGACTTGAGAAACTTGTTTCAATTCATGAAAATCATCAGTTTAATTAAGTACATAGTGAAAGCTCAGAATCAGAAGTTGTGGATCTTTCACACGCAGATGCTGATTAGAGAAGTCACAAGTTAAAATTTAAGCTAGCATTTCCATGATTATATTAGTAACTAAACTGTTTAAGTTATACTACACTTGTTTATAGGATGGCTAATTTTGCCTACTGTTGTGACACTTACAATGATAATGCTCTACTAAAGAGCCTGGTGTTTACTATAAAGTTTGGATGTTTACCCAGATTCATTGCTGGTCCTTAATATTGTGCTGTGTTAACAACATTACACTGAATATATATAGGATGTTCATTTTCTGAGATTTTTCTCTAGAAATATGAGTGTTTTCTGTATCTGCATTATAAATCAAGTCTCTTTTTACTTACTGTTTCTGGGCCTTGTGGATATAATCTTCCTTTTTGTTTACAAGTCAAAGTATTGATGCTTTCTATTTTCAAAAAATTATTTCTCCCCCCCCTAGTTTAAAGATATGTCAACAGGCAACAAAATACACTGAAGTACCTGAGCATGAAGCTCCATCTCTAATACTAGGTATATTTGTTGTTATTCAAAAGTAAAGAATGTATACTTATTTCATAAATATACCTAGCAGTACTTTATGTTCTAACTAAATCATGCATAACACATTCCTCATTCTTAAAGAAGTAATTAATGTTTACCTTAGATAAGCAAACAAGTACTGCAGATATTTCTATTTTTTTTTGCCAAATTTCCATTTTTTTTTCTGAAAAAAATTTAAAAGGCTGTTTTTTTCTGCATGCCTTCAAAATTTTCAGAAATTTTACTTCTCTCTTTTGGCCACAGTACATATAGGGGAGCTCATGTTCAGCTGATTATCCAACATGCCCCCCAAATCTTTTTCAGAGTCACTGCTTCCCAGCATAGTTTTCCCCTCCTATAAGTATGGCCTACATTCTTTGTTCCTATATGCTTACATTTACATTTAGCTGTATTAAAATGCTTCGTGTTTGCTTGCATCCACTTTACCAAGTGAGCCAGATCGCTCTGTCCTTCATTATTTACCACTCCCCCAATTTTTGGGTCATCTGCAAACTTTGTCAGTGATGATTTTATGGGTTAAGGTCTTTTCTGCCAGGAAACATTTCTCTCTCAAACTCTTTTTCTATATCTATTGCTCCATTATATTGTCTATGCTCCGTTACATTTCCTATTGCATTGTAATGGAGTATAAAAAACAAGTAACCTTTCCAAGCTGGAAAGGTTGTTGGAAATGTGTTGGATGCTCCCCTCTAATTGTGTTGACTGAGGGGGAAATAAAGGGGCCATAGAAGGGAAGGAATAGACTGCACACTGCATGCTCCAAATGCTCCCCTAGCCAGTCAAAGTCCCAGGCAGACATACCATGGAGTAGAGTCTGTGCAAGTTGGCATGGGGAATATTGGGCCTAGAAGGGGGTGAAGCCAGGAGAGTAGCCACTCTCTATGGTCTGCTTTCCTAGGATCCAGTGGATTTCTGAGTGAAAATTCCTACAAAGGGCCCAGAAACATCCACATTGACAGTACTGAAGGGCTTCAGCTCCCTGAAAGTTGTAAATAAGGCATGAGATGTTTCCATTTTAACCACTTGAGAGCAACTGGGAAACTTGGCAAATGCAAAATGAAATGAGGAAAAACAAATTGTGTAGCAAAATTGTCAACACATTTTCCTTCATGCTTTCCAGAGACCACGGCTCCACTCCTCTGAGTCAGGTTCTGCATAGCATACATTAATCTAGCCTAAATAAGATCCTGTTAATTCCACTGCCAAGTGTTTACTTTTGAAGGCCATATTCTTTCATCATAAATGACTTTGGATGACACCATGATACCTATTCTTGAAAATATGCATTGTGAAGTGCATTGGCATTCTACAGGATTTTCTGTGCTCGTGTACAAAGAAAGCAGTTTAAAGGTTTTGGTCATGAGAATATTGATAATTCCCCCAAACCAAAACTTGGTTAAAAGCTATTTTAGTCTGCTACTGCCCAATGTCACCCAATTCAAAATCAATACTGAAATTTGCATGAATATGTATTGTATGGATTGCCCATCGGTCCACTTCTCCCACAAAAAACCCTCTACACCGTACTGCCCTCTGAATGAGAACCACACTCTCCATCAAGATTACACCTACTTCGGTATTACAGCCTTTCTTCAAATCTGCTTTTGCTGTGATGCCTGCAAATCACTCTCCTTTGGCATCAGTTAGGCAAGCAGTGAGCTGAGATGTCTGCTTTTCTGCTCAATTGTTTTACCTATCTTCCCAACCCCATATTCCTGTTAATCTCTTTCCTCTTCCTGCTGCATCTGATGAGAGTGACATTTTCTAAATGGTTGTGTAAGTCTAATGGGGCCTAAATTGGAAACACATTAGTCCACTGTTCTGACTCCGTGTGGCAAAGTCAGGAGTAAAATAGGCTGATGTTGAAGCTTGAGACATGACAGCCTCAATGTCGTCTGATATTTGCAGGTAGATGACAGTGCATAATGCTCAGATATGATCAGTGTTAGGTAGTACATCTATTCAGTGCAGCTGTCCAGTGTGTCTGAAAATGGAAAGCAGATGAGGCCAAAGGGGGAGTCATGGCTGCCAAGGTGGCCAAGTCATAGAATCATAGACTTGTAGGATTGGAAGGGACCTCGAGAGGTCATCTAGCCCAGTCCCCTGCACTCATGGCAGGACTAAGTATTATCTAGACCACCCCTGACAGGTGTTTGTCTAACCTGCTCTTAAAATCTCCAATGATGGAGATTCCGCAACCTCCCTAGGCAATTTATTCCAGTGCTTAACCACCCTGACAGTTAGGAAGTTTTTCCTAATGTCCAACCTAAACCTCCCTTGCTGCAAATTAAGCCCATTGCTTCTTGTCCTACCCTCAGAGGTAGAGAAGAACAATTTTTCTCCCTCCTCCTTGTAACAACCTTTTACATACTTGAAAACTGTTATCATGTCCCGCCTCAGTCTTCTCTTCTCCAGACTAAACAAACCCATTTTTTTCAATCTTCCCTCATAGGTCATATTTTCTAGACCTTTAATCATTTTTGTTGCTTTTCTCTGGAATTTCTCCAATTTGTCCACATCTTTCCTGAAATGTGGTGCCCAGAAGTGGACACAATACTCCAGCTGAGGCCTAATTAGTACAGAGTAGAGCAGATGAATTACTTCTTATGTCTTGCTTACAACACTCCTGCTAATACATCCCAGAATGATGTTCGCTTTTTTTCAATGGTGTTACATTGTTTACTCATATTTATCTCGTGATCCACTATGACCCCCAGATCCCTTTCTGCAGTGTTCCTTCCTAGGCAGTCATTTCCAATTTTGTACGTGTGCAACAGATTGTTCCTTCCTAAGTGGAGTACTTTGCATTTTTCCTTATTGAATTTCATCTTATTTACGTCAGATCATTTCTCCAGTTTGTCCAGATCATTTTGAATTTTAATCCTATCCTCCAAAGCACTTGCAACCCCTCCCAGCTTGGTATCATGCACAAACTTTATAAGTGTACTCTCTATGCCATTATCTAAATCATTGATGAAGATATTGAACAGAACCAGACCCGGAACTGATCCCTGCGAGACCCCACTCGTTATGCCCTTCCAGCAAGACTGTGAACCACTGATAACTACTCTTGGGGATGTTTTCCCAACAATTTATAGTGGCTCCATCTAGGTTGTATTTCCCTAGTTTGTTTATGAGTAGATCATGTGAGACAGTATCAAAAGCCTTACTAAAGTCAAGATATAACACATCTACCGCTTCCCCCCATCCACAAGTCTTGTTACATGACATGACACCCAACATTATTGTTAGAAGAAAACCACGTGTCCCAAAGTGTTGTCAATATTGCTGCCTCCTCCCCAGAGTTTCAATCCATGTACCACGCCTATCTATTACAACATCAGCCACCAAACTTCTGAGCACATCTGTGCTAGGGAATCGGTTACTGCTATCTTTTGCTAATGTTTATATAGCAACTGTGAAAGCTTCCCAAATAAGATGCAATGCCACAATTAAATTGAATGCATTTAATAGCCAAATGCTTTGAAAATCGCAAAGTGATACCACTTCTTATTTCCCTGGGGCTTGCTAGAAAAATAGCTACTATTAATGAGCCATATTCTGCACTCATTTACATTCAGTCAATTCCAGTGAAAGCAACAAATTGTCTGGGTGTAAATGAGAACTAAATTAGGCCTATAATTTTCCATTTAGCCCTATTTTACAGCCTGCCTTGTTTCACTGAACCAATCAATTAATCATTATAAAAGCTCCATTTATATTTCACTCTTCGCCCTGGTACTTCAAAGCACTTTGCAAATATTGCCCAAATAACAGATGTGCAGCCACATCTGGGCTAGAACAAGCTTACAGCTTCAAGGACAACAGCCAGCTGCTTTCTGACTCTTCTGACTTATTTTTTCCGGACATATTAACTGGAAAATAGATGAAGCTATGGGCCACAGAAGCATAGACCAGCACAACTCATTTCACACAAGTGTTCCAGCCCAAAACCAAATCAGGGTCCCAGAGATTAAAGATAAACATGTGAATCATTCCACCCTCTGCCCCTAAACTTTAATGGGGAAGCATTACTCAAATATTCAGAAACAGTTTAAATAGGGCACAGATGTAGCGATGGATCACCACACAAAGCTCCAGAGCTCTCACTATTCTTATGGTTTAACTCACAGCCACCAGCAACAGTTCCATCCACTCCACAGGCCAGGAACCAAAGGAATTGTGACAGGTTCTTTCTGCAGTTGTAGAACGAACTTTCACAAATGTTAGTATTTTGGAAAGAGATACAAATAAAAATCATCGGCCACTGTGCAGAACGTCCTGTGAAACATGACTGCCTGTTGCAGCACTGCCAGCACCTCCTGGTTTCACTGACCCATTTCCTACTTGAATTTAACCATCACAAATGACAGATCACTTCAGACAAATTCCCTCAATTTCTGTCACTTGAAAAACCAAGGAGCGTAACATTCACATTGAGTCTGGTCCAGTGCCCACTGCTGCCCATGGGAGTCTTTCCATTTGTTTCAGTGGGCATTGGATGAGGCCCATTACTAGATTTAAACTTCAGTATAAGCTTCTCATGCTAAAAGCCCTGTGAGAGAAACAGCGAGGCAGCTCTTACCTACAACACAGGAGAGACACACTGAACTATGTACTCCAGATCCAGAATTTTGAGTCAGGGAAACCAGGACAAAATCCTTACCCCTCTATCCCTCAGACAGGTGGATAAAATAACATGAAAATAGAGGAGAGTGTCTGGCATGGTGAATTGGCAGGATACAGGGAGGGAAGGGAGCCCCTCTTGCTTAGAACTAGTAGAAAATGTTCCTTTCAAACTTTTTAGGTTGGAAAATCTTTTTTCATTGAACATTTGTTTGGATTTTCCTTTAGAGGGGCCTTCCACACATTCTTTCCCTTTATTCCACCCCCTCCCCCGCATCTTCCCCTTTGCATCCACATAATCCCCTAAAATGATCTAAGGCTTTGGGCATGGAGCATGCTAGAACAGAAGTAGGAGGAAGCAGAGCCAAGAAGTAGTTAGACTTCATATTGTGCTCCCCTCAACTGCCATGCTTTACCCATGTACAAAGAGCAAAACACAGTGTACATGAAGGATGGGAAGAGATGACAGGGGAGGAAGAGAGAACGTAGCTGTGGGCCTGGATTAGGACAAGTGTCACCACCAGCTGTGAGGCAGAGGCACAGACGAGGGAAATATTAGGTACTACACCTCTACCTCGATATAACGCTGTCCTCGGGAGCCAAAAAATCTTACCGCGTTATAGGTGAAACCGTGTTATATCGAACTTGCTTTGATCCGCCGGAGCACGCAGCCCCACCCCCCCGGAGCACTGCTTTATCGCGTTATATCCGAATTCGTGTTATATCGGGTCGCGTTATACTGGGGTAGAGGTGTATATAAGTAATATCGACAACTTAATGCTCAACTGTCAAGTGTCTCTCTTCCCTTCCCTGCACTTCGGAAAGTTCCTCCCAAAAGAAAGATTCAGACCCGCCCTTCTCATGGACACGGATTTCTCTGACAGAACCCAGCCCTCAGTTGCAAGCACACTGATGTATAAGGTAAGAGAGCAGTTTCATAGCAGACCTGCATTTAGAAGCTGTATAAACGGGAGCCAAATATTCTGACCAGTAACACACAATATAAAAGATATTCCTCCCTCCTCCCCAGAAAAATCAAAAACAAATTTGTGGTGGCAGAACTCCACTTGTCACACAAATTGTATTTGGCCTCATCCCTAGTGATTCCGAGCATTCTGGTAAGGAAATTTAAAGTAATCATGTGGGTGGGAGGTGGAAACAGACTCAAGAATTCACCACATATCCCATTTCCTTGGGGAACAGCATTACAGTTAGACCTTGGTAAGTCCATATGTCGGAGGATGGAGCCAAGTCATGAGGTCTAGCTTGAATCTGTAATCGAAAACATGAGCCAAACCATTGCAGCTGATGATACACATCTGAGAAAGTAAAAATACCCTATAAAAGGTCCCTGTGGCCACCTTTTAGATAATGCCAGAATAGTCTTATTGGGTTGAATCTTTGTCAACCACAGACAAAAGGTCAGCCAGAAACATAAGCTGAATCCAAGCGTCGCTTAAGCCTCCACTGCTTTAGCCATTTTAAATGATGCTAGCAGCAAGATGGAAACTTTACTGTACTAGCACACAGTCTATAATATATACCATATTGATAGTCACTTTTACTTCCAGGATATTAAATCACAGACAACTAATCATTAGTTAGTTGCCATCATACTAAACAAAGAAACAAAACAAAAATCACACAAAGCATCTATTTCTCTTTCCCAGTACAATCTGAAAGCACTTTAAAGTGTGACACTGACACCCTCTGGGGAAAACTTTCCAATTAGAAGCATATCTGCTGATACAAATTCCCCCTCTTCTTTTTAAATCTGCGCCTATATATTTATCAACTGGAATAATAATCGTCTCCAGTGGTAATCAGTTGTGATGTCACAAATAAAGGATTCTAACTTCAGGCGATGTCTCAGGAAGCGCTGATCAATAAAGAGTGTTTTCATGCAAAAATAATAAATAAAACCCAGTAGTGAGGGGGAGATTTGTGCAGTATAAGACTGATCTACAATACTGTATCTCAATAGAAGGATTTTCTATCTACCTTAAGAAAATCCAGAGAGCCCATAACTGTAGAATATAGGCATTAATCTTTCTCAAAATTTCACCAGACATCACTGGCTCTTTAAAGACTTATTAAAACAAAATGAGGACGGTTATACTGTTGTGTTGTATGGTCAAAAGAAGATTACCAAATACTGTACTGTTTTTCTGCAGTGGGTTTTCTCCCTGCACTGAATTGTACGTCTCATCTAGTAAAACTACAGTTGATAACATGGCAATCAGATTGTTTTGCATGGGTTCTACTGGCCTTTTGTTAAAATTTCAACCGGAAAGTGCATTTACATTTGTAATGTGTGTCGTGCTGCCATGTCAGTGCTGCCCTTTGGGATAATCAGGATTTGAGGAGAGCGGTAATAGACGGATGGGGAAGAGAAATAATTCCCCTTGTTAAAATAAACGAATTAGTTTAATATAAACATGAAAAGGACCAAAGGGAAAGGAAACTACCATTGTTCAATGTTTTATTACTTGAGCAGTGGGCAAGAAGCCATTAAAAATAAACTGCCAACCTGTTCTAGAAAGCCTTATAAATTTAATCAGACCTTTGGGATGTCTTCCTTCTTATAAATTACAGCTTTCTACAAAATCTCACTTTTGCAGAGAAATACAACCCATGGAAGGGTTGGCAAAAATGAATGGAAAAAAATATTGCTTTTCACTGCTGATGTGATGCTTTACAAAATACTCAATCGTTTGTGTGTATACAGCAATTAAGCAATAACATTAATGGAATTCAATCCGCACCAGTAACAAAAATAGTCTAATACCAACTGATAAATACTGAGACACAAATCAAAAAGCTTTATTTTTAGCAACTTACACACCTCAGAAAACATCACTATTATTACACCTCATAGGGGGGAAAGGAAGCTTGTAAACGGAATGAAGCAGTTACTTGGACCCTGTCCTCCAGCAGAGCTAATCCAGGATGGTTGCTGTAATTGAATCCATTGTGGCCATTGTAGATGCTCTGAAAGCTCATTCTGGTTCCAAACAGTCTTTGTGAGTGGTGTACTTGCCCCCCCAAAAAATATTTTAGAATTCTTTACAATGGGCTTGATCATCTCAGTGCCAACATGGAATCCAGACAGCTGTTTTAGAACTTTTATAAATATATGTTTCACTCTATATGCATCCGAAGAAATGGGTTGTAGCCCACGAAAGCTTATGCTCTAATAAATTTGTTAGTCTCTAAGGTGCCACAAGTACTCCTGTTCTTTTCACAGCAATTGAGTGAGCTGCCAAAGTGAGGCGATTTGGCTGCAGGGGGAGGAAGATGAGGGATTAGACCAATTTAAAAAGACACCAACTCCTCAAGCAAAGTAACTGACAAGAAAAATTAATACACCTAAACTTAGCCCTGGTCTACACTACAAAATTACTTCAGTATAACTACGTCGCTCAGGGGCATGAATAATCCACACCCCTGAGTGACGTCGTTATACCCACCTAAGCACCGGTATAGACGGCGCTGTGTGGCGGGAGAGCTTCTCCCACTGACATAGCATCTGCCTCTTGCAGATGCGGATTAACTAAACCAATGGGAGAAGCTCTCGCCTGTCAGTTTAGAGCATCTTCATTAAAGCGCTACAGCGGTGCAGCTGCATCAGTGTGATGCAGCATTTTAGGTATAGACTTGCCCTTAGGCCACATCATAAAAAGCCACAAGCATGAAAAAACGCAGCCAGAAGACCAGCAGAGGGTGGGGGCTATCCAGTTTATTTCATTGAGTCTAACATGTATGGTTACCTGCCGCGTGTGTGTGTGTGTGTGTGTGTGTGTGCCTGCATGCAGTGCAAGCTATTCACAACCCTCAGAGACAGCGTATGGGCTCCGGGGGCCAAAGTGGCTGAACTGGAGTATCAAAGGGAGACAGAAAAGTAGAGGAGACTTTTGAGGATGCAGTAGAATAGTCCCACGTCCTGTCCAACAGCTCCTATGCTGTTAAGGAGGAGGAAAGTCTCAGGGGCTAGAGAACATCAAGCTGGAGTGGAGGCAAATGATCCCATAGTTGGGTCCCACCTTCCAGATGTCATGATATCCTCTCACACGGATGATATCCCTCTGGGGACAGGGACCCCAATTACTAGGAAGAGACCTGGCAATAGTAGTGGGGGATTTGATTATTAGAAATATAAATAGTTGGGTTTACGATGACCAAGATTTTGCATCGTGAAGTGCCTGACGGGTGTGAAGATAGCGGATCTCATGAGACATCTAGATAGCTTTATATGTAGTGCTGGGGAGGAGCCGGTGGTCATAGTACATGTAAGTACCAATGACATACAGAAAGGTACGAGAGGTCCTGAAGGCTAAAGTTAGGCTGCCAGGTAAGAGATTAAAGTCCAGGACTTTCACGGTAACATTCTCTGAAATGCTTCCAGTTCCATGAGCAGCGACAGTTAGCTAGGCAGAGCTGCAGGGTCTCAATGCGTGGACGAGACCATGGTGTAAGGAAGAGGGATTTAGGTTTATCAGGAACTGGGGAATCTTTGGGGGAAAGAGTGGCCTATGTAGGAAGAATCAGCTCCACCTTACCCAAAAACGGAACCAGACTGATGGCACATAGAATTAAAAAAGTCGAGAATTTTTAAACTGAAGGCTGGGGGAAAACCAACAGCTGCGGAGGAGCACACAGCTTGGGTGGAGACATTCCTTAGGGCTGCATGTATTGAAGGAGGAACTCTATATCCAGGGCCAAGGACTGTATACCAGAAGCATTGCTGCCCCATGTCCAGGCAACCCTCCGTTAAGCAGAGAGGAGGCAGGAGGGAGGGAACTAAACAGCAGCCTCAGATGTCGTAAAAAAAGGAGAGCTCTGATTGGTTCTTTACCCCAGCGACCAGATGCCTGGGAGAGAGGAGGTCCCTCCTGCTCCCCAGGTGTCAGCTTGAAGGGAAGAGAGAGGGCCAGAGAAGAAGTATCCAGCTCCCCCATAGATTGTTTTTCCAGTTTTCCCAATCCTCAGTTGGGAAACTCCTTCGAGTTAGTTTCCCACAGGGCCTATCACACCAATGCGATGGAAGTGAGTGCCCGACACACCATACGGTTTGCCTTTTTGACCGCTGCTGCACATTGTGTGGAAGTTTTCAGAGAACTATCCACGGCAATGGTGGGCTGCGAGACAGTTTGTTTACATTAACCATCCGTAGGCACGGCTGCCCGCAGCTCCCAGTGGCCGCGGTTTGCCATTCCCAGCCAATGGGAGCTGCGGGAAGCGGCGCAGGCGCCGTGCCTATGGATGGTCAGTGTAAACAAACTGTCTCGCAGCCCACCAGTGGATTACCCTATCTGAAAACTTCCACACAATGTGCATCAGCGGTCAAAAAGGCAAACCAGGCATGCCAGATATGCTAAACATTCATATGCCCCTTCATGCTTTGGCTACCATTTTGGAGGACATGGTTCCATGCTGAAGACGCTCATTAAAAAAAATGCATTAATTAAATTTTTGACTGAACTCCTTGGGGGAGAATTGTATGTCTCCTGGTCTGTGTTTTACTTGCATTCTGCCATATATTTCATGTTATAGCAGTCTCGAATGATGACCCAACGTGTTGTTCATTTTAAGAACACTTTCACTGCAGATTTGACAAAATGCAAAGAAGGTACCATGCGAGATTTCTAAAGATAGCTACAGCACTCGACCCAAGGTTTAAGAGTCTGAAGTGCCTTCCAAAATCTGAGAGGGACGAGGTGTGGAGCATGGTTTCAGAGGTCTTAAAAGAGCAACACTCCAATGCAGAAACTACAGAACCCAAACCACCAAAAAAGAAAATCAACCTTCTGCTGGTGGCATCTGACTCAGATGATGAAAATGCATATGTGTCGGTCTGCACTGCTTTGGATCGTTATTGAGCAGAACCCGTCATCAGTATGGATGCATGTCCTCTGGAATGAGGTTTGAAGCATGAAGGGACATATGAATCTTTAGCACATCTGGCACGTAAATATCTTGAGGCGCCGGCTACAACAGTGCCATGCAAACGCCTGTTCTCACTTTCAGGTGACACTATAAACAAGAAGCAGGCAGCATTGTCTCCTGCACATGTAAACAAACTTGTTTGTCTGAAAAACAACAACAAGGAGTCCGGTGGCACCTTAAAGACTAACAGATTTATTTGGGCATAAGCTTTCATGGTTGAAAAACCTCACTTCTTCAGATGCATGGAGTGAAAGTTACAGATGCAGGCCTTATATAATGACACATGAAGAGAAGGGAGTACCTCATAAGTGGAGAACCAGTGTTGACAGGGCCAATTCAATCAGGGTGGATGTAGCCCACTCTCAATAATAGATGAGGAGGTGTCAATTCCAGGAGAGGCAAAGCTGCTTTTGTAATGAGCCAGCCACTCCCAGTCCCTATTCAAGCCCAAATTAATGGTGTTAAATTTGCAAATGAATTTTAGTTCTCCTGTTTCTCTTTGAAATCTGTTTCTAAAGTTTTTTTTGTTCAAGAATAGTTACTTTTAAATCTGTTATAGAACGTCCAGGGAGATTGAAGTGTTCACCTACTGGCTTTTGTATGTTACCATTCCTGATGTCCGATTTGTGTCCATTTATTCTTTTATGTAGGGACTGTCTGGTTTGGCTAATGTACATGGCAGAGGGGCATTGCTGGTGCATGATGGCATATATAACATTAGTAGACGTGCAGGTGAATGAGCCCTTGATGATGTGGCTGATGTGGTTGGGTCCTCTGATGGTGTCACTAGAGTAGATATGGGGTACAGAGTAGGCAACGAGGTTTGCTACAGGGATTGGTTCCTGCGTTGGTGTTTCTGTGGTGTGGTGTGTAGTTGCTGGTGAGTATTTGCTTCAGGTTGGGGGGTTGTCTGTAAGTGAGGACTGGCCTGCCTCCCAAGGTCTGTGAGAGTGAGGGATCGTTTTCCACCACTTGCCACACCAACAGGCCAGCAAGTCCCCTTTAATTTGAATGCGAGTGGCTGCATTTACCTCCCACTGATAAGTAAGAGCAGTGTTTTATACTAGTTCTGTGAACAACTATTTGATAATCCTACATTTGTGAAGGTCTAATGATAGGGTTACCATATGTGGA